>NW_022060294.1:0-293191 GCF_007364275.1 Archocentrus centrarchus
GTCCTCACCTGTTCACGGTCCACTCACACTGTGACACAGATGAAGGGTGGAGACGTGTTTGAGTCAGAAGAACGTGACGATTAACGATGCTGGAACATACGAGTGTGGTGTCATCCAGCTGGTCCTGAGTGATGTGATCAGAGTGCAGTAGATAATGTCTGACAGCAGTTTGAAGAGGAAATGGATTCTGTACTGTTCTTCACTCATCACCTACCTGACAGCTGACACCTCACACCTGTTTCTACCTGCAGGTCCAGGAGGAGGAACCACAGAGTCCTTCCTCCTCTGATGGAGACTTACCAACAAAGCTCTGTGTAACAGCAGCTCTGTGCTGATCTCACACTGAAGAGCTTTCTGGTTTCAAACCAGCTGCTCAGCCCAACCTGGGAACGCTCCGACTCTGTGCACCAGGCTGAGAGCACACGCACACGCACACGCACCACACACACACACACACACACACACACACACACACACACACACACACACACTCACTCCTGGGACTCCTTTTAAGGTCTGAAGAGAATCCAGGTGTGCCTCAGAGTTTACAGATGTTCGCGGTTCTCTTAGGTCTGAAATCAGTGAATCAAAGGTCAAAGGTCGAGAATAATAACATGAATAGGAGCCACGCTGCAGTTTATTCCACTTTATGTTCACTTTCAACACAGACGTGCTGATTTTAACACATCTGCATATTTATTGAAGCACAGTCTATGTGTATATAAGTATTTCTACACACTGATTGTTAACAGCAACACAGTGTGTTATTATGACTGAGCTGTGTGCTCATTCAAACAGCGTCCTTCTGTACTGAGGCAAAGTCATTGGTTAAAGTCTCATTCATGTGTGTGCCGGGCTGCTCTCGTTTACTTCCTGTTGTGGTTTCTGACTGTGAGCCGCCTTAAACTGAGAACAAACCAATCACAGCTGCTCTCTCTCTTTTGTTACTCTGCACTTTGAAGACCACCTGTTTGTTGTTCTCTTCAGCTTTGAACGCTGTTACAGCAGTTTGTGGCTTTAAACTGGTGACATTCATAAATGTAATACCCAGGTTCACCAGTAGGTGGCAGCAGAAAGTTGATTCGTGGCCATTTCAGGCTGCTCTGTGGCCGTTTTTCCACCGACGGGGTTCCGGTGCTAGTATTTGAACTGTTCAGTGTTTTTTCCACCACGAACACACTCGGTGCTCGGCCGAAAAACGGGTTCAACTCCGGCCCCACAGGCTAGCTGGTCTGGAACCAAGAACACGTGACGAAAGCGGCAGAAGGGCGTGACTCTGCCGTCTCAACATCAAGTTTTCTACCATATTACATGTGTATTACATGAGAAAAGTGAAGCGATTTTCACGGCTGTGAATTAGGTTGGGCTCTAAGGCTGAACTTGCTGCTTGGTATCAGTTCATATCACAGATAAAAGGACACAAAGTGTGAAACGTGGTGGGAACGCGGGCCCGTTCTTAAGCGTTTTGCCGGTTCATTTGGGAACAGCACGGGCACCGGCACCCTGGCGGTGGAAAAGGGGTATGTGGTTTAGAAGGTAGACGGGGCTTTGTGCTGAGACATGAACTAGAGCACATGTGTCAAACTCAAGGCCCGCGGGCCAAATCTGCACTTTTTCCTGATAAACTGGACACACTGCGCAGTTTATGCAGCGTTTTTCCACATATGAAGCACAAAATTCACATCACAATTTTTACCTGAAACATTAGCAAATTTTCAACCACTTGAAATATTCTCATTTTTCCTGATGACATTTTTGAAGAAAATTGTAATTTTATATTTTATTTAATGTGTTGAGGGAAAAGTTGCTGTATCCTGACCATTCAAATCATATTGCTGATTAAAATGATTTTTTAATTCTGTTCGGCCCGCAACTCAGACTGTGGCTTCAATTTTGGCCCTTCATATGATTGAGTTTGAGCTGGAGGGAAGTCCAGTTTGATGTTCATGCCAGGGTTATTATAGTTAACGAAAACGAACGAAATAACGAAAACTGAAATTGAAAAAACATTGTCGTTAACTGAAATAAATAAAAACTATAATTAAAAGGAAAAAACGATAACTAATTAAAACTGAATTGTGAGTTTACAAAACTAACTAAAACTAACTGAAATTATCGATAAACTTACTTTCATTTACTTGTTTTTTGGGGTTTTTTTTTTAAGCCTTGTGGATTGATATGAAATCATTGTTTCCGCTCTCCGAGTTTAAGCTGGGAGCGCCACAGGACAACTGTGTGAGTGCGCATGTGTGTGCGCTCACCGCGCTGGTTCGCAAAGTAATGGCTGCGGTCTGCAGAGAAAGCGGCAGAGTCCCGTATGGAGGTTCTTTGAGTACAAACACCTGCACACGACCACAAGATAATTAACACACACAATCCAGCTACACAAGCATAAATGCGGACATGAGGTCGGCAACTTCTGTAGGTTGTGTACAGAGGCCGCAAAGACCCTGCAGGTTTAATTAGCGAGCATCTAACCAAGCTAGCTCCAAAACAGAAGCAGCTTCAGGTGGTGAGAACATCAGGATGCAGCTGGATTTGAGCTTTGACTCCTTCAAAGAGTTTGTTTTTGTTTAACACCACATGTAGGCGTTATTAATCTGCTGCACTGATGCTGAACTTTATTGTGGAGTTTATTGTAGAATTTATTGAGTTTGGGAGTTCATGTTTTTCTTTGTTTCTCCCTGTTGATGTTCATGTGTGTCCTTAATATTACACACATTTAGCATGTCTTGTGAACAGTTGGTTGTTGACTATATTTCTTTAAACTGTATCTTTTGTCAAGTTTTCATTACACAATAGTCACTTTTGCGCCTTGAATCTTACACCTGATCAGGTATGAAAATACTAAAACTAATACTGAAACTAACTGAAACTAACTAAAACTAAGCATGAAACCAAAAATAAAAACTAATAAAAACGAGCAAAACCACTCTGAAAACTAATTAAAACTAACTGAATTAGAGAAAAAAAAGTAAAAACTAACTAAAACTAAACTATAATGTAAAATCCAAAACTATTATAACCCTGTTCATGAGTTTGTAGTTCAGACACTAAAACATTTTCAGCTCTCTGCTGAGAAGCTGAAAATTTTCACTGTTTTTGTAACAAAAAAAAAAAAGGTAACAATTAAGAAGAATTTTTGCTATGTCTGCTGCTGGTATTTAGTTTCTGGAGTGATTATTTAAATAAATAGTCTTCAGTCTCAGGCACATCCTGTCCTGAAGCCTTTCTGGGCTGTTCTCAGCAGCTGGATGACGTCCCTGCTGTTTTTAGCCTGTGGTCGTTCACTCGTTTCTGCACTGAAGCGAGGCATGAATCGGTTAGCCACAAACAAACGAGTCAAAATTTCCATCTCACGTCTTTTTTAAGCCCACAACCACGCGAGAAAAACACATGAGAACACACATTTATTAAACCCTCAGAGAAGCTACATCATCCCTGCAGAAGCTGATAAATATGAATAGATATTGATGAGCTGATGTGCATTAACATACTTACAGCAAGAAAACACTTTTAGACTCCAGATAAAATAGGATGAGATTTTTGAGTCATGTGGGTCAATTTTATCATAAAGAGATTAAAATATAAATGCTTTGAACGTGTGGGCGTACTCTGAGGTACTCTGGGGAGCAGCAGCTGGACGTCAGTGGTTGGACTGGTGGACTACTTCAGGTAAGAGTAGACGACGTCTGGCTCTGGTTTAAAGTCTGCACACAAACACACACAGTTCACACATGACGGTTTTCTCTGTGAGACACGAGACGTTTGATGTCCTGAGCTCGTGTCAGGATGTGGCGGCTTGGCTCTGTACAAAGGTGAAGATAAAAAACAGCTGTACCTCTGCTCTTCTTTGGTCTGCTGGTTATCTGCCCATAACTGATGTCTTCTGTTCTCACTGCTGAGTAGACTGCAGCTGGATCGCTCTCTGCAGACGCAAACAGATACTGTAAAGCATTTTTTTGGTTGTGCAGAGATTAAGAGACAATAACTCTTATAAATAGCAGCAGTATTTTTCCACTTCTTAACACCTCTGCTGTGAAACACAGAGACCACAAAGAACTGGGGGGTGTTGAGGAAGGTGGCCGACCACAAAGCTGCCATCTTCTCTCAGAGCAGACTCACACTCTTCACCACAGAGCACAAAGCAAACACGTTCTCACAGCACGAGCTGTGATCGGCCAAATTAGTACACACTGCGGTGTCCTCAGCATCAGGCTGCAGTTAACTAGAATCAGCAAGAGGAAGTTTCTGCTTTGGTTTCTCTGCAGGAGTTTGAAGAAGTCAGAATGGTTCAACAGATCTAAGATTCTTTAGTCTGTTTAGACGTCTCATAGTCACAATAAATTATTCCTGCTGATCCTGCATGTGTGCGTACCAAAACCAGACAGCAGATATGTGGGCTGCAGATCTGATGATACGGGTACAAAATCGATCATCGACCTGTGACCGAGGGTGTCCTGGTGCCACGTGCACTTATGGACATCCTTATGTTTGAACATAGTGTCCAATCAGAGAACACCGCTCAGGTTCTGATCAGGCTGGCCGTTCCTCCCAATTACGCCCCTCCAGGTCTCACTGTCATCACCCATGTGAGTACTGAAGTCTCCCAGCAGGACGATGGCATCTCTGGATGGAGCACACTCAAGCACTTCACCCATACCAGGTTACCACCACCAAGGTGCCGGTGCTCGTGCCAGTGCTGGTGCTGGTTTCAATGAACCAGCAAAACGCTTAAGAACGGGCCCGCGTTCCCACCATGTTTCTGTGAACTGCTCCTTTACGTATGAGCGTGGGCGGGTCCTCGTCTGGATACGAAGCCGAAGCGCACAAATGTGGGAGAACACGCTCCCCTTTCTGTGCTGCAAATACGTTTTAGGGTCCAAACCAAACTACTGCAGCATCTGTGTGCAGCACAGAGGGAAACACAGACAGAGATTAGAGCAAGACGACAAGTACACACTTTGTGTCCTTTTATCTGTGATATGAACTGATACAAAGCAGCAAGTTCAGCCTTAGAGCCCAACCTAATTCACAGCCCTGAAAACTGAAGTACAGACAGTTGGAGGCTGAAATATGACACTAATTTTTTTCAGCATTTTTGTTCTCTCATAGCTTCATATGCACTGGAGAAATCCACATGAAGTTTTTAGGGCTGAGAAATATACAGCAGCGCAGTGGTGGTTAGCACTGCTGCCTCACAGTTAGAATAACATCTGGAAGGCCTGGGTTCAATTCCACCTTGGCCCAGGCCTCTCTCTCTCTGTGTGGAGTTTGCATGTTCTCTCTGTGTCTGCGTGGGTTTCCTCCCACAGTCCAAAGACATGCAGTTAGGGGTTAGGTTAATTGGTCACTCTAAATTGCCCATAGGTGTGAATGAGAGCACGAGTGTTTGTCTCTCTGTGTTGGCCCTGTGACCTGTTCAGGTGTACCCTGCCTCTCCCCCTATGTCAGCTGGGATAGGCTCCTGCCCCCCTGCGACCCTGAACAGGATAAGTGGAAGAGAATGGATGAAAAATACATTTAAGCTCTGTTAAAAACTGCAACCAAGTCAGTTTTTCACTGAGACACAATCTATTTTTGTTCAGCAAGCTCCTGACCACCTTTAGATTTAATATCTCAGATGTAGAAAAAGAAAAGTTCACAAAGAGCATTCTGTGTAATCTTTGATCATATCACCATGTGGAACAGATGCCTGAAAAATGACACGAATCTGTGTTTCCAGATGTTCTAAACATGATCAACATTTTACATGATCATTTTAGCTACATGTCTCTATTGCTGCAGGTCTGCTGCACTTGGGACATACTGGACAGATACTGTCTCAGAGACAGGACGTGTCAGAGGAGCAGGAAGAAGTGGCTGTAACAAGAGAGGTCTGTGCATCTGTGCTTGGACAGCTGCCTCTGTGACCAGGAACCAGAGTAATGGAAGACAGTGGATGGATGCAAACAAATGACTTGTTACTTTGGAACAGTTCATTATGTTGCATGTACAGGTTATTCTCTTGTGGGATCAAATTGTTATCTTGTGTGCAAAGTAATGATCTTGTTTATTATAATTTCCAAAATTTGTGACTTTTATAAATTGTATCCCATAAATTGCACAAACCAGTAAAACTCAAAGTATTCTCATGAGCCTCGTGCTAAGATGTTAGCATGGTGCTAGCATGGTGAATATGATTAATATAGCTGTTAAAAGCCTCAGAGTGTGAGTGCAGAACTGAAGCAGTGATGAGCAGCTGTACCTCTGATCTTTGACTTGTTTCGCTTCTCTTTGATGATGATTTGTTCATAACTGGCGCCGTCACTTCTCACTGCTGAGTACACTGTAGGTGGATCCCTCTCTGCACACACATCAGTGAGATGAATGATTTAAAGTGTCACACAGATATGAAGCAGTGAGGTCATTTACAACACAAACTGTGGATAACACAGGAGTTCATGCAGTTACCAATCATTGTTCTCTCTTTAACACCCAGCGCTGCAGCTGAAGTGTTAGCCTTATATGTCACAAACAGGATGTTGAAAAACTGCAGCACTGTTAGCTTCAGTCAGCCACAGACCACAAACACACAGTCCAGCACATGAAGAACACACAACACACAGCAGCAGACTTGAAAGCCAAACATTCACATCTGAGTGAGATGATCCAGATGATCATCTCAGGACAACAGAATCAAACCAAATAAAAACAAGAGTGTAAAAAACAGAAAGTTAAACTTTTAAAAATGTTAACAACTGTCATTTCAGGGTTAAAATCTCTCTTTGTGTTACTGTTACAACACCACACATTTTTACACTTCTCTCTCCCTCACATGCTCCATAATTTCCTCTTGTATCATATAAATCAACTATAAGAACAGCAGATAGCATTACAGGGAAATCATTCACAGGTGGAAAGAAGTAACAAATGTTGTAAATACGACGTCTAATTACTTTATGAATAAAACCATAAACTATTTGAAAATTTAAACTGTGGCCATATTTATGACTGTTTACAAAGGAAAGAAAATTCTTCAGGTAAAATAAATCAGATTCACCTTCTTGAATGAACGTATGTCAAATCACACATTTTCAGCCATGAATTTGACTCAGACTTCAGAAAGTCATGGTCCTGAGCCCCAGTGTTTTATGTTTGTGTAGATGAAGTCTGTAGTTTAATTTCTCTAGTTGTGTTTCTAAGTTTGCTTACAGTTTAGGTTCTTATAAGTCTTATAGGTTTATTATAATTTTCTGTATATAGTTATTTAGTTCCTGTCTGTGTTCTCTCTCCTGTGTCTAGTCTTCTGTGTTTGTGTTTCTGGTGTGTGTGTCTTCCCTGTGTAGTTAAATGTGTAGATTCCCTCTGTGTGCCAGACTCCCGTATGTCGAGTCTTCATGTGTCATATTTGGCCACTTCCTGTTTTACTTTGACAGTCTCTTGTCCCGTGTGCTTTGTGTTTAGTTTTGCTTCCTGTGTCTCATTAGTGTATTTGTTTCACCTGTGCTCCAAACCTGTTCACTTTCTTTTCTGCCATAATTAAGGATCATTTAGTTAATACAGCACTGCCTGCTCTGAGTCCTGTTTTCAGGTCCTCACCTTCACTCACCACACAGTTCTGCTCACTCATGCTGTGACAGTCTGAAATTACTCACAAGTTTTCTTTTGTTTCTCAGTTTAATTTTTTCAGTCATGGCTGTTGGTGTACAAGTGTTACTGTTTCAGTCTCCTGAATCAAACCTTTATACTTGTCACTTGTTATCCAGTTCTCACCTGTGAGAACTGCCAAGATACTGAACCTCAAATACCCCATGATGCACCTGGGTTTGCAGAGATCTGTGTGTCGATGCTGCTTGCAGTGTAAAAACTGCTTTGACTGCAAGGCAACAGTAATATATTACCTCTGTGGTGGCTGGTTGGTTGTTGATGTAATATATTGATGTCACTGTATGTGATGTCGTCCTTTGCAGCTTTGCCTCGACCTGCTGAAAGAAATCAAATTTAACAACAAAATGTTTTACTGCAAAAGCTCTAAATGAACTTTTAATATAAAAAAACTGGAAAAATATTTTTAGATTTGTAATAAATAAAAACTAGGAGTAAAATGTAAATAAATTAAGTCAAAAATAATCATCCTGAAAAAAATAATAGATTATTCGGCAAAACTAAACCACAAGTCTCACCTTTAGCTGTTCTATGAAAACGTCGTCTCAGCAGCAGAACCAGTAACACCAGTAGAACCACAACACAGACTGATCCAACAGAGGACACAGACACAACTACAGGAGATAGTGATGTAGGTGTAGGTGTGGATGTAGGTGGAGGTGTGGATGTAGGTGGAGGTGTGGTGGTGTGTCTCTCTAAAATAAAGCAAACACAGTCATTAAGTTCTGGTCACATTGTGAATGTTGAAACCTGCAGAAACACAGACAGGTGAGTGTGTCACCTGTGACAGTGATCCAGCTGGATGGAGACTCTCCATGACCGCTGATGTCACACTTGTAGAGGCCTTCATCAGACCTGTTAACATGCTGGATGGTCATGTGACCTGTAGGCTGCTTCCTGATGAGGGAGCCATCTTTATAGAAAGCAGCTGGGAGGTTGGAGGGAGTGGTCTTTGTTTGACAGAGCAGAGTGACGTCATCTCCCTCCATCACAGGGAGGACAGGACTCTGCAGGATCACTGATCCACCTCAACACAGAGACAAACTACAGCATTTCATCCATTTACACACAGCTTCATCAACACTAACTCCACACACTCAGCTTACCAGAGACTGTGAGATTAACCATGTTACTGATGGCACCCTCTCTGGACTCACACCAGTAAACTCCACTGTCTGATAGAAAAACAGTGATGTTACAGGAAGAACCAGACCATCTTCCCCACCCATCTCCACACTGAGTCCTCTGTCGTTTGCTTGTGTTCCTCCTCAGAGTCCATCCAGCAGAGCTGTCGTCCTCCTCACAGCTCAGAGACACAAAGCCTCCTTCAAAGAACTGAGAGCTGCTGGGACTCACAGTCAGACGAGCTGTGAGGGTTACAATGAAACATGAAGCCAAACAGGTCATATTAGTGAGCATTTATCAGGTTGAAGCTGTGACAGAAGAAGGTTACTGACCTTGGTTTGTTGTGCAGCTCAGCAGTGAGATCAGAACTAAAGAGAAATGACACTCAGGTTGGTTTGACATGAACACACAAAGGTGATCACTCAGAACAACTTTGTATTGATTTACAGTGATGCTTCCCTCTGAGAGGAGCAGAGAGCCAAAGCAGGTCAGAAAATGGTGCCCGTAGTCTAACAGAGGCTCCAGGATTGAACTTTTCATCCTCACAGTGACACAATTATAAAATAAACTGATCACAACATTTTGGACTTCATGCTCCACTAATGGAGTTCCTGCTGAACCAGGAAACACTTAAAGTTACAGCATCATTATGACAGGAGGATTTACACAATCCCACTTTAACTGGTGTGTGTCCGCTGCACTGTTCTGTTCACACAATCAGCAACATTTGATTGAAGCTTCTCACTGTTAGATTCATCAGTAACATTGTTACACTTCCTCCTCAGACCTGCAGTTGGTCCTCGTGGTGTTTGAACTTGAATTCAGCCTGATTAGTTTTTCATGTCTTCTCCTCCATCATCAGTTATCAGGAGAGCAGACAGTCAAAGGTCAATAATTCAAACAAACACAGAGATTCTACTTACAGAGCAGACACAGCACAGATGTTTCCTTCATCGTCCTTCTCACTCATTTGAGCTTTTTTTCATTTCTCTCACTGACACCAAGTAAAGCCCCGCCCTCTTCCTCTGAGCACCAGCTTTACTATTGGTGCAGAGGCAGAGGGTGTGTGTGTGTGTGTGTGTGTGTGTGTGTGTGTGTGTGTGTGTGTGTGTGTGGACGTCCCCCTCAGTGAGAGAGGCAGATATGAGCTGAAACACAGGAATCAAACCAGGGACGCTGCTGTTATGGAGCTGAACTGGAACCATTCACACACTGAGGCCCTCTGAACACATTTTAATGACAGCTGTGCAGAGACACACTGATGACTGACTGGAACACTATGATTCATATTTTGAACCAGGGCTCTTCAACTCCAGACCTCGAGGTCCGGTGTCCTGCAGGTTTTAGATGTCTCTGCTTCAACACACCTGAGTCAAATACAGAAGTCATTAGCAGGACTCTGGAGAACTTGACTGCATACTGAGGAGGTAATTCAGCCATTTGATTCAGGTGTGTTGGATCAGGGACACATCTAAAACCTGCAGGACACCGGACCTCAAGGCCTGGATTTGACAATCCCTGTTTTAGATTAACGTCATCCTCACGCAGGCTTTATATATATGGCCACTAGAGGGAGATGTGACATGCTAAGTATGTGCTGTTCCTAACATTCCACCTTAAAAGTAACTCTTTGTCTTTCAGTGAATTCCTGGTTCCAATGTTGTTTAAATATAATTTGGAAAGAAGAGAGAACAGGAAATTTCATTTTTGATGTAACTTAAA
This sequence comes from Archocentrus centrarchus, assembly GCF_007364275.1. Classification (NCBI taxonomy): domain Eukaryota; kingdom Metazoa; phylum Chordata; class Actinopteri; order Cichliformes; family Cichlidae; genus Archocentrus; species Archocentrus centrarchus. The sequence goes on from NW_022060294.1 coordinate 10,495, forward strand.
CTAACACTAACATGGTAACAATTCTGCTGTTTGCTCATCACCCAAATGTCATATTTTCTCTAATTAGTGATATCTGCCTAATTACATTCTCAAAATAAAAGCCCTCTAATATTTCCAGGGACAAAAATCATTCATGTGTTTACAAAGCTTTTTTAAGGAACATGTTGCTGGAAACTAGTGGCCTCTAGTCATGAGCCTTTCATTTCACTGCAGTTTGCAATGTACCACAGAGCACGGGCAGTTTCATTCTGAAGGAAATGAGTTTTTATGAAGTTTCAAATACATATTTATATGGTATATGTTTAATCCTAATTAATGACACAGAAGCTCATAATGTTTGGTGTCAGCCGAGAACAGTGTGTTTATTCTGGGTATGTCTCTATCACTAACAGATTAATAACTCTGTCGGGTGGAACGGTCAGCCACTGACAGAGACCAAACAAACGATAAAGAGAAACTCTGAGGTCATGTGAAGACGCAGCTGCTGGAATCCTTTGTCTTGCACATTTTTTGTCTTGTATAATGATGTAACCAAGAATGATGAGATTTGACTATGTGAAATCCCGACCAGAAGAAGACATGGTCAGACTTCGTGCTCTGGTTCTGTGCACCTGAGCCATGGTACGAAGCCTAGTCCAGATATCTGTAAACTGTGTGAAAATTGCTAATTAAATTTAATAATTTAACTCCTTATTCTGTTGTGTTGTGTAATTCCTGTTCGATAAACAAACATGCCAAAACCTGGAAGTGAATAAGCTGGTGAAGGAATTCTTCAATTCACAATGTGCACGTTTGATCTTGCTATGGTCATGTGTGCGCGGGTTTCAGAAATCAAAGTGACAATCTGCATGATCACGGGGAGAAGTAATTATTATTATTAAAAATCCTCGACACAAATTTGTTGCTTCGATGTTTCATTTCAACTCTGCAGCTCAGATGTCTCCGTGTAAGTGGAGCATTTCCTCCACATTAGTTCTCTGTCGCTGCAACTGATTTCCATCATTTGGAAAAAACGACCCTTTAACATGTGCATTGCTGACAAGTTTTTATGAATGCCTCTATTAGTCCCACAGTTTCCACGCCCTCACTGCTCTGTGCTGTGAGTGTGCATGTTTGGATGTGTGTGCTCACAACATGGTGGCTGATATTCAAATGATCATTAAAAAATCTGGATTATATTTTTGTTGTGTATGCTTTTAACGTGATTTCTGCAAACACATTAGCGGAAGGTAATGGCACTCTGGGACATATTAAATGCATGATAAATAAGTTTCATAGCAAATAAGGAATTTGCTATGAAACATTTAAAGCAAATCTTTTTTTGCACAGCTTGTTTATTTAAGGAATAAATCTAGAAAAATAGTGAATGAAGGGATACTTACATTTTTGTATTATACTATCTACCTGGAAAAAAGTTTGCATTTGTTCTTGAGTGATGATTTTGTACACTTCATTTGTGAAAAAAAAAAATCCAGACATCAATATATGGGAAAACTTGTTTTGTTAATGTTTTATTGTTTCAGAACAATAACTTTTATTTTGATAAAGTATTTTCTTCTTACCTATAAACTCTACCCAGTTCTATCCTGGGTTTTAACTAATTAATGATCCAAAGGAAAAAAAATCACAAACCAGTTAAACTTCATGAAAATGCTTCAAAACTTTTAAAAAGTATCGGTATCGGTATCAGTATTGGCGATACTGGCCCTGTATTTTCTTGGCATTGAATTGATACCAAGTCTTACAGTATGGCACACCACTACATTGAGCAGCACATACACAACGAGTGATTGACAGTGCTAAGACCTTCCTTCTGGCTCTGATTGGTTGTTTTTGACTGGGTGCGGTTCAGGGAGGAGACAGAAGAGCTGATTTTTTTATCGGTCTCATACTGTCGCAACATGGTGACAGTTTTAACAAATATGTCAAAAACAGATTTTTTAATAAAAGTTACATACTGCAGCTTTAATCTGTATAAAAGAGAAACTTGTGGCTTTAGTTCTTACTGTCGATGAGTGTTTGCCATTTTTTCAGTTTTACACATTTAGCTATGTGGTTTTCAAAAAGTACCCATTTTAACAAAAATTGTTGGTTTAAAAACAACACAACTTTTGTATTGTATATGAAAGGCAGAGAAAAGTTGTGATGAACTACAAATAATTGTTTTACATTCTGTGATAAATGATGGAAGTCACCCAAAGATAGTTACAATTATTTCAGCTCTGAGTGTTTAATATCCAGGTGTTTTTATGGGAATGTGGACCATTTAGATCAATTTGAGAAGTGATTTTGATCATGTTTCACATTTTATTGTGTCATATAGCGTGGGACACTGGTCTTGGTCTTGTCTTGGGTTAGGTGGTCTCGTCTACAACACTGGTAACAGCTATGATGACCATAACACTTTAAGGATGCGGCTCTAACAAGAGTTATCAGTAAACAGTGTATTTTACTATATGTAAAACTAAAGACAGCAGGTTAAAAATCTATATTAGATTATTAATGGTGCTCATGCCGTTCATGTGTCCAAAACAACCTTATGTGATGATCAGTGGGGAAATACAGTACTTTTTCTGGTCCAGTTCAGCAGCCTGATTGGCTGCTCTACAACTGCAAAATCACACAAAAATCATCAGTGGAAATCAAATTTATTAACCAATGCAGGCCTGGATTTGGAGTCACACACAAAATTAAAGTGGCAAAACACACTACAGGCTGATCCAACTTTGATGTAATGTCCTTAAAACAAGTCAAAATGAGGCTCAGTATTGTGTGTGGCCTCCACGTGCCTGTATGACCTCCCTACAACACCTGAGCATGCTCCTGATGAGGTGGCGGATGGTCTCCTGAGGGATCTTCTCCCAGACCTGGACTAAAGCATCCACCAACTCTTGGACAGTCTGTGGTGCAACATGACGTTGGTGGATGGAGTGAAACATGATGTCCCAGATGTGTTCAATCAGATTCAGGTCTGGGGAACGGGCGGGCCAGTCCATAGCTTCAATTCCTTCATCTTGCAGGAACTGCTGACACACTCCAGCCACATGAGGTCTAGCATTGTCCTGCATTAGGAGGAACCCAGGGCCAACCGTACCAGTATATGGTCTCACAAGGGGTCTGAGGATCGCATCTCGGTACCTAATGGCAGTCATGCTACCTCTGGCGAGAACATAGAGGGCTGTGCGTCCCTCCAAAGAAACGCCACCCCACACCATTACTGACCCACTGCCAAACCGGTCATGCTGAAGGATGTTGCAGGCAGCAGATCGCTCTCCACGGTGTCTCCAGACTCTGTCACGTCTGTCACGTGTGCTCAGTGTGAACCTGCTTTCATCTGTGAAGAGCACAGGGCGCCAGTGGAGAATTTGCCAATCCTGGTGTTCTCTGGCAAATGCCAAGCGTCCTGCACGGTGTTGGGCTGTGAGCACAACCCCCATCTGTGGACGTCAGGCCCTCATACCATCCTCATGGAGTCAATTTCTAACCGTTTGTGCAGACACATGCACATTTGTGGCCTGTTGGAGGTCATTTTGCAGGGCTCTGGCAGTGCTCCTCCTGTTCCTCCTTGCACAAAGGCAGAGGTAGCGGTCCTGCTGCTGGGTTGTTGCCCTCCTATGGCCTCCTACATGTCTCCTGGTAGCGCCTCCAGCCTCTGGACACTACGCTGACAGACACAGCAAACCTTCCTGCCACAGCTCACATTGATGTGCCATCCTGGATGAGCTGCACTACCTGAGCCACTTGTGTGGGTTGTAGAGTCCGTCTCATGCTACCACGAGTGTGAAAGCACCACCAACATTCAAAAGTGACCAAAACATCAGCCAGAAAGCATAGGTACTGAGAAGTGGTCTGTGGTCCCCACCTGCAGAACCACTCCTTTATTGAGTGTGTCTTGTTAATTGCCAATAATTTCCACCTGTTGTCTATTCCATTTGCACAACAGCATGTGAAACTGATTGTCAATCAGTGTTGCTTCCTAAGTGGACAGTTTGATTTCACAGAAGTTTGATTTACTTGGAGTTATATTGTGTTGTTTAAGTGTTCCCTTTATTTTTTTTGAGCAGTGTATAATAATCAGACCACAGTGTGAACACCATCACTTGTTGTTGGACTGCTTCTTGGTATTAATATTTTTTGCTGCTCTCATATTTTTTATACCTTTATTTTACCAAATGTTTGAGAACCAGTTTTCATTTACAAACATGACCTGGCCGAGAGGCCCCATAGAAATGGGTCACATCTAGTTCAGAGTTAATCAGAGCAGGAGCTTCTTCTCTCTTTGTTCACAGCAGCTTTAGACCAGATTTCCTCTCTGTGAACGATCCTCCATCCTGTTGTTTCCTGTTCCAGGATCAGCCTCAGATCTCAGCTTTATCTCAGTCTACAGCAGGGAGACGGTCAAGAGCAGGTTTACTATCAGGTTTTATTTGAGTTCTTCTTGGATACGTCTGTTTTACATGCAGGAGGTTGGTTCAGTTCAGTTTGCATTGAGCCATCAACCTTTACAGCCACAGAAACAAATGAATATAGACTGGATCAAGAAAGACATTCAGTGCATAGACAACTTTATAAATGATGAAGAAACTCATTAAATTAAAATAAATAAATCAACAGTATTTGATCAGCTCTGGAAAAGTTTAAACTGAAGTAACAAACAGACTGAAGAGTCTCCTTCATGAAGTTAAAGCCTCACAGATCAGAGAGAGGAAACATCTGATTGCAGCTCCATGGAAATAATTTCTCTTTGGTTTATTAATACTGAAAGGGCACTTTGTAAACTCAGATGCCATTGAGCAGTATCTGATCAGTGATCAGTCCTGATCACTGTCAGCTGGTTCAGTCTGTGTGTAATGATACTGTAACAGCTGATCTCTGCATGAGGTTCAGTTTGTGTGGTTCAAACCTCACAGGACAAGTTTGATCTCACACACAGCTGAAGATAAAACACACTGATTCTGATGCTGTATCATAGACAACACTGAACGCAAAAATACACGCAAACACTCGAAGAAAAAAAATAACACATTTCTAGACATCAGTGGCAGAAAGATTTTGCTTTAAATGAGCAAAATTCACTCTTTAAGTCTTACTTCAAGATTCCTGGATGGTCCACATAAACCAAGGCGGACAGAACATTTCAAATAATAGAAACACTTACACTGAGATCAGCGGCTAACGTGGAAACTCAAATAAATACATAGTGATTTCAAATCTACAGCTGACTGCTGTCTGTGCTCCGATCATCTGAATGCTCACAGACAGCTCTGAGAGTTTGGAGCAGCAGCAGAGTCTCAGTCCAGCTGTGAACATCTGAGACGTCTCAAACAGGCTGCAGTTCAGCTGGAGGCTGGTATGGATCCTGCTTCTGTTCTTTACGTTTCCTGTAGATCCGAAAACCAACAGCAGCAACAAGAAGAAGCAGCAGAGCAGGAACGATCAGACCCACAATCAGACCAACAGGTGCTCCTCCTGGACCTGCAGGTAGAAACAGGTGTGAGGTGTCAGCTGTCAGGTAGGTGATGAGTGAAGAACAGAACAGAATCCATTTCCTCTTCAAACTGCTGTCAGACATTATCTACTGCACTCTGATCACATCACTCAGACCAGCTGCTTTCTACAAAGTCTCATCAACAACATCTTTAGAAACAAACATCAACAACCAGGAAGCAGCTTCACCTCTGATCACAGACACACTGAACTCTGCTCACTCACCTGGAGGAGCAACAACTCTCAGGTAGATGCTGCTGAATTCGTTCTTTGTTCCTGCCATGAAGATGCGACACTTGTATGTTCCCTCATCATTAGTCGTCACGTCCTTCAGAATCACAGACACGTCTCCATCCTTCATCTGTCTGTCCTGCAGATCCACCCGGTTCTTGAAGGATGGATGCTGGTTATCTGTATCAAAGTGCTCATCCCGGTACAAAAGCACATGTTCTGGCTCCAGGTCAGCTCTGCTCCACTTTACAGCTAAGATGTTGTTGTTTGGAGCTCGACATGTCAGAGTGACGTCCTGTCCAGACTCAGCTGTGATGTTTTTCTGCTCTGAAAGAGGAAACAACACAGAGCAGAGAGGTTAAAGGTCAGAGAGAGATTACAGAGCTCTCACACATAACCAAACATAATACACAATATAAAGCCGTCCTCGGAGCTACTGCAACTCTTTTATGTAGCTACAGCTGTTTCAATACACTGAACAAAAAGCTTTGTAGCTGGATACACAACAAGCTGCTGACACAACACACTGACACACACGCGCACACACACACACACACACACACACACACACACACACACACACACACACACACATCACATTGTGAAGGACTGATGTCTCCAGGAGACACATTCACCTTGATGTAAGATGGAGAAAGCCGCGACGGTGCTGTGAGAGAGAAGCCTGCACCACTAAGACAAGAATGCAGGGAGATGCTGAATACCTTTCCAATGAGCTAGTCACTTTGGCTCAAGTAAAACATAAAAGTTCTGATATCAAAGTTGATATAAAAAAAAAAACAGGTTATAAGAAAAAGCTGATCTGTCAGCCCAAGATGAGAACCACTGCAATGAAAACCTGCAGATAAACAAGAACATCTAGCAAGAATGAAGTTAATGTTCATTAAGATATCATTAAAAGTCTAAAGTCGACACAATTTCAATTAGTATAAATGTGCGTGTGAAAGGTTTGCAGATGCAGTTTGTGCACAAATTTGTTAATGACACATTTCTATTAGTGAAGCCCAAAACATAGTCAGTCTGCGCTGCTACTGCACGGCTTCCTTTGGCAGTATTAAAAAGATACATCACAACAAGTTATATGTATTAATCGCACTCCCGCAGTGGAGCATCTACACCGCCTTTAGAGCATGTGGAAATGTGGAGAATGAAAGGTTTGTGAAAACATGGCGCGTCCAGCCATTTTAAACTGAAACTATGAGCATAGCCTTCTCTCGACCAGGTTCTGTTGGCATCTGTTACCGTGGACATCGAGAGAGCTGCCTTCACATTGCAAGCTTGAGACGAGCCACGTTTCAGCCACGTTTAAGCCAAGTTTAAGCCAAGTTTAAGCTTGGCATGCCTCGCTAACACTTTGATCTGCCTGGTGGCACCGTCAGATGCCGTGATCCGAGTAACTCATTCTAGCTCTTTATCTCAGAGGGACACGAAGTTTGGTTTGTATCAGGTAAAGCTCACCTGCAGAAACAAAGACTCGGACAAACAGGAAAGTCCAGCAGAACAACAAAAATGTTTCGGAAGTCATTTCCGCGTTCCACCCAGCGAGTTTTGATCCCACAATTCATAGCGAAGAACACGTGACCATCCAAGTAATCAGAGATAATTCATAAAGTGGGATAGATCATATAAATGTTGATTATAAGTAGTGATGGACAAAGCAAGGCCTGAACCACCTAAATGTTTGAAGCTGTTCTTGAACTACATGGATGTTTCTAACAGTCTGACGCGTGTCTGCACAATGACACTATCAGTCCCACACACACACTATCAGTCCCACACACACATCTATACGCAGACGCCGCGTTTAGCGGAGCGGCTCGTTGCTGTGACACGTCAGCGCGTCCGCCATATTGGATGTGGCAGATCTGCACTGATACAAGTGAATGGACTGAACTTCATAAAGCACCTCTCTACAAAGTTATTTAGGTCAAAGCGTTCATTCACACATTTAAATATGCACTAATATACACTGGGAAACTGCCACAAAAAATAACATAACTTTCTCTGATAATTATAAATGTTAAATGCTCCACCTATGTTAGGGTGCAGCATCAAATCAGCGTCTGTATTTCTAATGGTTTTATGAGTGCTTACAGCTTCTGATGTTTGTAACACTGTTACTGTGATGATAAAAAACTACAATAACCAGATCCTGACATGTAGATATGACATGTGCAGGTTTATGAATTAAATAACATTTTTATGGTCACTAATTTTTATCAATTTAGGTATTATTAATGATGATCTTTAAGGCAAGAAATGAACAAAGTTTATAGATTAAAATAAAAAAAGACAGTGATCTACTTTAACAGTAAAACTGAATACTAAAATTATAGATCCATCTTTTATTGCATACAATAAAATGTTAAAATATTATGGTTAAAAAGGTGAAACAACAAAAAAGTGCTTTTTTATCCAACTTTTGTTAAGGGTTCATAAATGAAATGTATTATTATTATTACTATTACACAGAAACAAGGGGCAAAAAGCATAAATGCAAAAATAGACTTATGTGCAGGCAGCAGCAAACAGAAGGTCTGGGTTTTACCTCAATCAGTCTTTATTGCTATCAGAGTAGTTAGTTCAGGTAATGTAGATTGACCTCATTGTTTGAAGGTGCACCAAGGGACTACATAGTGTCACTGCAACATCTGCAAATTCTGTTTTCAAAATGCTAGGATGGTCAGATACAATCGAAAACAATTCTTCAGTCTCACCTGTGATCCCGTTTGACTGTAAAATGGTTCGAACCAGTCCACACAGCACCAGAGTGCAGCATCTCTCTCAGGTTATGTTGGCCAGTTTTGCCACAACCACTATGGCGGCGACGTTGACGTACGAGTCAGCGCTCATTGTCACTCAGTGTCTAGGTATGTGTTCCGCACATGTGATAATGTTATTCTGTGAAACAATGAGACACACAAGTGTTAGACAAGTCTAAACAAAGGGTTGATCCTCCGAGTTTGGATGTGTTTTATTGACTTTTAAGCTTTCTGGGAGTTCAAGACTGTAACAAATGTGTTTTCTTCTAAATAACTTAAAGGACATATTTATTACATAAATCTGGCTCACAAGTTAAAGGATGAAGAAACATTCCTTAACTTTATTTGCAATGTAAATGTTCAGATCCTGTCAAAGGTGGCAGAAGTACAGACACTCTTCACGTAAGCAGAAGTACAGATGCTTGTGTTAAAAACACTGAAAGTTGAAATGCTAATTTCAAGTTTTTATTCAAGTAAAAATAAAAAGTACAGGCTCTGAAACTACGAAAGTAAAAAAAAGCTCTTTGGTGGACGTTTCTACCAGCTATTGTTGTGTGAAGTTAACTGAACTTTGTGCTATATTAAAACAGAGAAAAATAATAATAAAAAAGTTCTATTTGTTGTTACCTGCATCCGCCAGTGCAGGGATCCTCAATTCCAGGCCTCGAGGTCCGGTGTCCTGCAGGTTTTAAATGTGTCCCCGATCCAACACACCTGATTCAAATGGCTGAATTACCTCCTCAGTATGCAGTCAAGTTCTCCAGAGTCCTGCTAATGACTTCTATATTTGACTCAGGTGTGTTGAAGCAGAGACACATCTAAAAACCTGCAGGACACCGGCCCTCGAGGCCTGGATTATAGAATCCCTGCACTAGCGGAACAAATCAGAGCCAGGCCGGGGGCAGGGCAAATGACCGGGCCCTTTATACCTGAATAATAAAGCTCATCATAATATCATTTTACAACATACACATGCCTGCAGCAGCGTGTATGTGTATGTTATGAAGTGCCACTCATCTTAGCTTAGTCCGTAAAAATGCTCCACTTAGTTTACAATCTGTTGCCAAGTGACTGATGATGACATTGGTGGATGGTTGGTGAAGAGTTTTACCCACAATACACTTGGAGAAAACATTGGCGATCCACTTGAAAATTTGTGTGTCATAAAGTTAAATGTAAGAGTGAAAATAAAGCCAGTCATGCAGCACATCTTATTCAATATTTTACACCTACCACATCACTAAAGTCAGTCGGTCTTGTAAAGTTTTGAGCAACCATGACTCAGTCCTGACGGTGGCAACCTTTAAAACCCAGTGTTAACAGTGACTCATGGCTGATGTAGAGTAGGCTGTGCCTTTGGCCATACACTGTGCTCATCTGGATACACTAAGGAGAGGGCCCCCCTTCTCCAATTCTCCTCAGATGTGATAGAGGCCTGGCTACCTGAAATCTTAATCTCTCTCCCATCCGGGCCCCCTCTAGGCCCAGGCCAGGGGTGTGCTGACCTCCCATGAGTATAATCAGGGGTTACAGTGGGATTCAGCAGGTGGGGGGACCCTGGTATCAGTTGTAGTGGCTCAGGGGAGAAGAATCACAATCATTTCTATTGTAGCTCCAGTAGATTTTCTGCGTGTGTCAGGCTGTGATCAGCTGCTGCTGCTCTGAGGTTTTCTGCTCTGCGTGGATTTACACAATTGAATTTAACAGCATGTAACTCAGAATTTCATGAGCTATCTTTGATGATTTCCATTCCTGCTGTAGGGATGTACTGAAAGTACAGATATTTGTGTAAAAAATGTAGGGAGTAAAATTAAAAGGGGGCAGCATGGTGGTGTGGTGGTTAGCACTGCTGTCTCACAGTTAGAATAACATCTATAAGGCCTGGGTTTGATTCCTCCTCGGCTATGTGGGGTTTGCATGTTCTCCCCGTGTCTGTGTGGGTTTCCTCCCACAGTCCAAAGACATGCACTTACTGGGGTTAGGTTAATTGTTTGTCTCTTTGTGTTGGCCCTGCAACAGGCTGGCGACCTGTTCAGGGTGTACCCTGCCTCTTGCCCTATGATAGCTGGGATAGGCTCCAGCCCCCCCCATGATCCTGAATAGGATAAGTGGAAGAGAATGGACAGGTAAAAGTACCTGAAAATTCTACTTGAGTACAGTAATGAAGTATTTGTACATTGTTACTTCCCACCTCTGTGGCCTATATTGTTACATATCATTAGTCTGTTTGGTTACAATGAACCTGCATGCTTTTTTTCTGCTGTTTATCAGCTAATAACACCATTAGTTTCAGTGGGAATAAATAAGGAAGTGAACACAAACTTATTTGTCATGAGAATTATAAAATTAATGGAGGAGGTGGTGCTGCTCATGTATTCAGAAGGTTGTTGGGTCAATATCTGGCTTCTCGAGTCTGCACGCCAAAGTATCCTTGGACAAAATACAAAACCCCAAAGAACCCCCAACCTTCAGAGTATGAATGAGTGTGAATGAGGCATGTTGTATAAAGTGCTTTGAGTGCTCAAAGTAAAAATACTGATATTAATTATCAGTAGAAACGTATTTAGGAGAATGCTTGTGAATATAAAGCATTACAAGATTACGCTCACACAGCCCCCAGTTTTTCAACATAAACACTGATAACACAACAACAGCAGTCAGCTGATTTACTGCAGTCTGTCTGCACAAGTGCAAAGAGGCGGAGCCGGTGAGCTCAGATGGAGCGGAATGAAATGTTTTTCTAGCGTCCAAAAGAAGCTTTTCTCCCTGTAACCTCCATTAAACCTTCACTGGGAAACAGCTGGAGGTTCTTCATCAACCACCTGATCAGTAAGTGAAGAAAACAGATTTTTGTAGCTGCTCCATCCACCCTGTTTGTTTCACACAGGGAAAAACTGCAGTATGGAAGTTAAATTATGCAGATGAACTGTTAATGTGAAAAAAGTATTTCTAATCCAGTTACTTGGGTAATCGATTGAATAATCAATAGAATACTCGATTGCTAAAATAATCTATAGTTGCAGCCCTACTGAAATTTGCAACATACCAAAAGCCAAAGCATCACCTTCTCACACAGGAGCAACAGGATTCAGGTGATAGAGCCATTGTTGTAAGTAAGTAAAGTTTATTTATTTACTGCTTTATACAGACAACAAGTCACAAAGTGCTGTACAATAATTAAACACAGAATCAAAAAAAGCAGAATAAACACCATGTTAAAAACATATTAACATTACCTTATTAAAAGAAAAAGAATAAAAATAAAGTCAACAGAAAGCCTGGTTATAATGAAAAGTTTTCAGCTGTTTTTTTAAGATGCCACAGAGTCAGCTAAAAGGAGCTGGAGTGGTAAACAGTTCCAGAGGTTTGGCACCACTGCCTGAAAAGCTCTGCCTGCCCTGGTTCTTAGTCTTGTATGTAGGACAACAAAGATTTTGATTTTGTTGTGTGAGAGACTGTTGACTTATGTAAAAAATTATACAGGCATTTAAAAACAATTGTTTTGTTTTCTTTGCTTGTTTGTTTTTTTTTTTTAAAAAAAGATTGGATTTGTATTGGTATTGGCAGATATCCAAATGTAAAATATCAGACATAAAGAAGTGGTATCATTGCCATCCCTAATAAAAATGTAGATTGTACTATGGAGGAGGCAGCATTTAGCTGCAGCCTCCATCAAACCACAGCTATGCTGGAGAACTTTGTCCTCCTTTGATTCTCTTTAAGTTGTGTTGGAGCCACAGAGAGCAGATCTTTGTTCTTCATGGAGAACCAGGGAGGCTGTTTGGACTTTGCTCTCAAAGATCACAGCAGGAGACTTTCAGTACATCTGATTACAGAGAGGACGAAGAAGCAGCACAAACACACAGAGCAAACATGTACAGACAAGCTGCAGCAGGTCTGCAGTGAGTGTTTCCTGAGTTCAGTTTGTTGAGCTAAAAAGCTGAAAGATGTTTAAAAACACTTACTGATTTTCTGAAGCGATCTCCTTAAATGCTAGAAAAATTTTCTGATCAGTATGGAAACAATTCCACTGAAGGATTAAAAAAAAAACTAAATTAAAGCTGCAAGCAGCGATAATAGGCCCTCGCCGGCCGCTGCCCAAGCGCTGGTGCCGATTTGAACCCAGCTTTTCCGGCCGTGCCAGTTTTAGCCGTTTTTTTGGCTGCTACATGTGAAATTTAGAAATGGATGAATTGGCTAACTCAAGTAAAAAGATGCCATTTTCCGGACTTTGCCATGGCAACGCCTTACATATTACATCATTTTCACCTGGAGGTTTTATGTTCAGGGAGATGTGGACAATGCGTGTACCAAATTTCAGGCATTTGTATGCATTTTTGAGAAAGCAAGGGTCATTTTTCCATCGCAGAAATTTCACATTTTTTCCCATAGGGATAAAATAGGGCAGTTTTGGCATCGTCATGGGAACAGCGTCCAAAATATGACATAGGTGTGATTGACTTTTTTGATCAGGCTGACATCAGAAATCTGTGTACCAAATTTCATGTATTTCAGGCAAACTAAGCAGAAACTTTAGTATGGGGGATTTTTCGCTTTTTCCCATTAGAATAAAATGGGGCATTTCGGGCTCCGCCATGGCAACGTGTTAGAAAATAGAGTATGGGTGTGATTGGCTTTTTTGATCAGGATGACGTCAAGAATGTTGACACAAATTTTCATGCATTTCAGTGAAACTAAATTCTGGACCTCCATACAAATTTTTGTTTGCTTCTGTAGGGGGCGCTATTGCACCTAGAAACTTGATTCCCTAATTGTGGGTTCAGGCTGGTTCAGTAAACAAGTTATTAAATTTTGAGGCTGATTGGCCAAAGATTGTGCGAACGAATGCACAAACAAAATTGCGGCGAGAGACAAAAACGAAGGCCAAATTTATGGGGTTGCCATGGCAACACCGTTGAATATTCTATAAAACCACGCAGAACTTTTGATGCCCCACTTGTGTAGATGATTCTGAGCGATTTTTGTGGCAGTCGGTTAAACGCCCTAGGACAAGTTAATTAAAGTACGAGGTGTGCAAAAACGCTGAATCGGCAAAGGTCAAAGTTCAGTCCAAGATGGCGGACTTCCTGTTTGTCAGGCGGCAACTCCATAATGTAATTTTTTGTCGGTCTTCATATGGTCTTTTTCTGACGCGAATTTGGTGGTTCTGCGCACAACTTTTTTTTTGCCCCTCCCATAGGAATGCAAAATTTGAAATTTGTAGGGGGCGCTGTTTTGTCTCTTTTTTGACTTTTTTAATGGCGCCAATAAAAAACAAAATGTTTCACCAGACCTGGCTTCCATGCAAAAATTGGTGACTTTTCGTATATGTTCAGGGGGTCAAATTAGCGATCGTTTACTCAGAAAGAATAATAAGAACAAGCAGCGATAATAGGCCCTCGCCGGCCGCCGCCCAAGCGCTGGTGCCGATTTGAACCGTGCTTTTCCAGCCGTGCCAGTTTTAGCCGTTTTTTTGGCTGCTACATGTGAAATTTTGAAATGGATGAATTGGCTAACTGAAGGAAAAAGATGCCATATTCTGGGCATCGCCATGGCAACGCCTTACACATTACAGTAATTTCACCTGTAGGTTTTATGTTCAGGGAGATGTGGAGAATGTGTGTACCAAATTTCAGGCATGTGTATGCATTTTTGAGAAAGCAAGGGTCATTTTTCCATCGCAGAAATTTCACATTTTTTCCCATAGGGATAAAATAGGGCAGTTTTGGCATCGTCATGGGACCAGCGTCCAAAATATGACATAGGTGTGATTGACTTTTTTGATCAGGCTGACATCAACAATCTGTGTACCAAATTTCATATATTTCGGGCAAACTAAGCAGAAACTTTAGTATGGGGGATTTTTCGCTTTTTCCCATTAGAATAAAATGGGGCATTTCGGGCTCCGCCATGGCAACGTGTTAGAAAATAGAGTATGGATGTGATTGGCTTTTTTGATCAGGATGACGTCAAGAATGTTGACACAAATTTTCATGCGTTTCAGACAAACTAAAATTCTGGACCTCCATTCAAATATTTGTTTGCTTCTGTAGGGGGCGCTATTGCACCTAGAAACTTGATTCCCTAATTGTGGGTTCAGGCTGGTTCAGTAAACAAGTTATTAAATTTTGAGGCTGATCGGCCAAAGATTGTGCGAACGAATGCACAAAAAAATTTGCGGCGAGAGACAAAAACGAAGGCCAAATTTATGGGGTTGCCATGGTAACACCGTTGAATATTCTATAAAACCCCGAATAACTTTTGATGCCCCACTTCTCTAGGTGATCCCGAGTGATTTTGGTGTCGGTTGGTTAAACGCCTTGGGACAAGTTGATTCAAATACGAGGTGTGCAAAAATGGTGACTCGGCAAGGGTCAAAGTTCAATCCACAATGGCCGACTTCCTGTTTGTCAGGCGGCAACTTCATAATGTAATTTTTTGTCAGTCTTCATATGGTCTTTTTCTGGCCAGAATTTGGTGGTTCTGTGGGTAACTTTTTTTTCGGCCCTCCCATAGGAATGCAAAATTTCAAAATTCTAGGGGGCGCTGTTTCGCCACTTTTTTGAGTTTTTTAATGGCGCCAAAAAAAACCAAAATGTTTCACCAGACCTGGCTTGCATGGAAAAATTGGTGACTTTTCGTATATGTTCAGGGGGTCAAATTAGCGATCGTTTACTCAGAAAGAATAAGAATAATAATAATGAACAATTCTAACGATTCCAATAATGCGCCAACCCAGTCACCTTCATATATACGTTTTCGGAAACGTCTCGACGCGACCCACGTTTTCGTGAGGTCCATTGTCAATGAGGAGCGCGTTGCGCTCCTCATTGACCCAATTTCGTCGCGCAAGCTAGCTGATGACGCTAACAATTTCAATTATGGGCTGCTCCATTCACCCCCATATATACGTTTTCGAGAAGCGTTGGACCTGACCTACCTTGTTTGAGGGTCCGTTGTCAAACCTTTTTTCGTTTTTCGCGCGAGCGAATACAATAGGCTCCTCGCCGATCACTTCGTGAGGCTCGGGCCTAAAAATGTGATGTTGGTATATCCATCTGATTTTTCAGTAGGTCAAAAGGAACCTGTGTAAGATTTATCACACGCAGTTACACACAGTTACACAGAAATATAAAGAAAATCAAGATAAAACACGAGTTAAAACTCAGTGGGTAAAGCGGCCTCTGTACCAACAGACACAGACTAAATAAACCTGTATTTCCGTGTGTGAGCCTGTTTGATAGACACACCCTGCACCTGTGCCCATAGCAAAACCTTACCAACCACATTCCTGTCCATATGTGGGCTGAACACATAACACAAAGCAACAGAGGTGTGAGAGTTTCTTTCATTTAACTTCTTTTTCTGCTAACACAGGTGAGGAGGTGATGAACAACATTTCATGACTTCTTGTATAACACGTTGAAACACAAATAAAAAGACTTGTGATGTTTTGTCTTGTACCGAAGCCCTGTACCGAGCAAATTTGGGCGTGCCCAAACGAAGCCTGTGTCGAGGCCCGTATCGTTTTTGAGAAAATCACGTGACAAAAGTTAAACGAGGCCCCATTTTTCTAAAATCACGTGACTGCTTCATTGTGTGATTCGAGTTGCTAAAAAAGACGTGGGAAACAGAGGAAGCGTTCTGGGTGATCTGAGTCCACTGTTAGAGCGGCATAATCAGAAGCACCTGTACAAATTAGAATTTCAGTTTCTGCACCCCTGCTTCTTCAGGCTTCTGTGAGTGTGTTTTCTACGGCTGTGGAAGTTAAACCAAAAAAGAACTGCCTGAGACCAAAGCTGTCAGTTGTTTTTTTATTCCTGAATAAAAATGAATAAAGCACCTCTATTTCCTGTAACTGTTTATCCACAAACACACCACATACTGTCTCTATACTATACTGTATATAGTTTTGATGTATATGTGTATATGTGTGTGTATACACACACATATACACATATACATATAAAGGCTGAAAGAGGTCATTTTAAACACTTACTGTTGATGTGAAGGAGCTCTGAGAGCCTCAAACACTCTGCTGATCCTCAGGAGGAAAATGATCCACTGACAGAGGAAAAGTGTGATCTTGGTGTTCCCGTCTGCTTTTATTCCACACAAACAAAAACGCTGAGAAAAAGCTCAAATCTAAAAATGAGGACATGAAACATCACAAGTTCCAGTCTGAAGATAAAGTGACCTCTGCACCAAACAGTCAGCAGCAAACAGACTGTCCTGAGTTTCCGTGTCGACACTCCCTGCACCAGAGCCGTAACCACAGCAACACATTCCTGTTTTCCTGCTCTGCCCATATATGGGAACACCTGGGCACTCAGAGGGAACAATAACAGGAAGTGAACTAGTTTCACTGACACAGTCAGATGAGCAGAGACCTCCCACTCCACTCTGTCTGTGAACTCACATCAGTTTGGGCTGATGAATAAAGGTCAAAGGTCATGACAAAAAGTGTAGTTAATGCTGCAAACACGACACAGGAAACTCTGTGAGAGGGATAATTCCCAACATCAGACATGATGAACCAAAGAGGAAGCAGAACCATGATGATCAGTGTGAGAGCTTCTTGAAGCTCTCTGACTCTGTTTGTCTGCAGGGAAATGATTCCAGTTCACTTCATGGATCCAAATATTCTTTCATTCCTGGAAAACAATCTGCTGCTGCTGAGCGGCTCTGCCCTCTGTGTAGAGACCGCAGAGGGATTAGATCCTCAGTGATGACTCTGCTAATTTAAGACAACACAGTTAATGATGCATGAGACAGAGGGTGCTGATGCAGCAATCAGAAGGTCAGGGGTTCTCTTTGTGTGACCAAAATAAAACAGCTGAGCTCACACAGTAACCAGCAGAGGGCGATGAGGAGCTGACCTCCATGGTCAAAGGTCACGTTGATTATGAAACACATTCCCATCTCCTCAGATCCAAAATAACTTGTCAAAGTCTTTGTTCAGGCACTCTGGCAAAGGAACCGGGGGTGGGACGATCCAATCCCGGATGAGCTCCGTCCAGCTTGGTTAGCTTGGGAAAGGGAGTTGCCACTTTTACCCACCATCAGCTTGCCTAGGTGTTATACACCCGGGGTTGCAACAGTAACATCTGTTGATCAGCACATCTTCTCTGATGCCTCGGAGAGGGCCTACGGTGCTGTGGCGTATTTGAGAATGGTAACTGATGGTGATGAGGTTCATGTGGCCTTCGTGATGGCCCGCTCTTGCGTGGCACCGAAGCGCCAGCTCTCCATACCTCGTTTAGAGTTATGTGCTGCCTTAGCAGGGGCACAACTGGCTACCGTCCTGCATACAGAGCTGACTCTGCCGCTGCGGGAAACAATCCTATGGACTGATTCTACTACCGTCCTTCAGTGGATTCAGTCAGAATCTCAGCAATACAAGGTGTTTGTAGGGACACGAATTGCAGAGATCCAACAGCTCATTGGAGCTAATAGCTGGAGGTATGTCCCTTCTGAAAAGAATCCAGCTGATGATATCACACGGGGGAGATCCCTTGGGGAGTTGACCAGCTCAGACCGCTGGTCCAATGGCCCAGCGTTCCTTCACCAGCCTCAGGCCAGTTGGCCTGTCCACACTCCTTTGAACTTCGTTATTAAGATCCTAATAAGTTTGAGTCTGTGACTGTCTATTTGCAGTCTATGGAGACCTCTTGTGGATGTTATATAGTAGTGCGTGTGTTACACTCAGCAGAAATTGAGGTGATTGTTATTACTCTGCTTGTTTATACTGTTAATGAGTGGATTGTTGTCCATGCTTTTTCAGAAACCACATCTTTTATCTACCCAGTCACCTACCTGGTACAGACTCTGTGCCTTGATTGTGATTCACCTGTGAGACTTTCCCTTACACTCCTGGGTTGCTACAGTCTTTCTGACTGAAGACTTAGGCCAGACCTGTATACACCACCTAGCCCGTATATCCCTTACAATGTCTATATGGATGTCTACCTGAATCTAAAATCAAAATTGTAGACTTACAGTTTATAGACAGTAAACTCAGAATATGTTGAAAATTGTTGGTTTTGTTGCTTTATTATGTTGTTTTGTTTGTTGGCATATTGATCTGTCTGATTAAATTTTTAATTTTAGCTTGAATTGTGCCCTTTTTGTGAGAACCACATGAGCAAACATTGTTAAAGTATTTTTCAGCTTTTTGGACAATTTGTTTACAGCAGTGATTCCCAAAGTGTGGGCTGGGCCCCCTGGTGTGCCGCAAACATGCTGCAGGTGGGCCACAGTAATAACAGCAATTCAGGTTAAAATGACTCACACTTATGTACAGTTACATATTTTTATAAATTTATTTATATAAAAAGTGAAGTAAATACTGCGCTGAAATATAGGTGGTTAATTTGTGATATTACTCATTATTGTGAAGTAAATTTATTCCCCCTGTATTGACGTTTGTGTCCCAGTGGCAGGTGGGTCACAGATTGGCATTAGTACATACGACTGTGTAGCATTAGCAATTTATAGCCAACAGCCTGTGCTGTTTATATTATTTGAATAAAAAATTTCAAGGAAATACATCAGTTTATCTTGTATTATGATTAGAGTGAAGTTTTAAGGTTGGGTGAACCCTGTGGGATTTTCTGGTTTTTACGTGAGCCACAGACACATTGGTCAAAAACAGATTTATTATATTTAAAAACATTCATTAAAAAGTAGTATTTACACTAAGTTTCATTCATGTAGCATTCAGTTAATATTCTGTATCATTTAACACAACTTACATCAGCATACAAAAACATCTGGTCAATGACAGTGACAACAACTAGAAAACTAGCAGCTGGAATAAGAAAAGTGACAGGTTTGAGAGTTTTAAGCAGATTTTCACACAGAGTTGATTCAAATTCATGTATGTGATCAGAGAATTTCTAAAAATGACCCAAACAGGTTCATCCTCCTCGATGTCCAGGGGACCCTGGTAGTTGTACATCAAGCAACAAATGGACCAAAGTTGGTTGATGGAGCCTGTGAGGGAAAGCGGAACAACCCCATCCCAGATGTGGTACTCTTTCACTCTGCGGATTGGCCTTTCCACCAGCACTCTTAGACGTGCTATTGCTTGTGTCTTCTCTGCATCTTCCCTGCTGAATTGAGCAGACTTCTTGAAAGGGGGGATGATCAAGGTGGCTCCTACTTCTGCTAAAATGTTTTGAATCGGAAAGCCCTTATCAGCCATCACTCCATCTCCTGGCTGCAGTAGGTGGGAGAAGTTAGACCTCAGAATTATTTCCCGATCTGAGATGGATCTGGTGTAAAGCTGTGAAACAAATGTGATGATACCACAGAGAGCAACCCCAATCAGTCCTTTGAAAGTTGTGTTATTTTTATAATTTGAGAAACTTTCAGACTGTAGTGTGAGTGATGTTATTGCCTCACAGCGGACCTCTGTGCAGTCAATCAGCACACGAACCTCTGGGCAGTACTGGAGAGATTTTCAGGCATAGTAGCTTGCACCTGCTTTCAAGTTATCCATGAAGGTTGAGAGCCCAACACAAGGTAACAGTAACTGGTCCAGGTTATGATGATGCAGCTAACAGCTGACAAACTGACCTTGAACCTTGATGCCAAAGCTTGTTCCTTGAGTCCAGCAGCAACGCGGCAAAGAAACAGGAAACACTCCTCAATGAGGAGGAGCTTACGATGAGGACTGGGCGTTTCATATGCTTCCCTCTGCACCTTGGTCCAGTAAATAATCCTAGAAGCTGATGGTTCAACAGACTCCCAGAACAACTTAAATATTTCCTCAGAAGGGAATCGTGTGAAGAAGCAGAATTCCTCATCAGTTAAGCAGAAACGACCCAGCTCAGGCTGCTCTGTGAGGAATGTCAGCTGCTTTATTTGGTTCTCCAGCTCCATCACTTTCTGCTCCAGCTCCTGTATCCTTGCAGCTGCAGCATCCACTATACCTGTGACAGAAGGAAGACATTAGTATATTGATGTACACTAAAAAAAAAAGAAGTAAAATCCCGTACATGACATTCCTTTCATGCTAACTCTAAATAAGCTAGTGCTTTTTACGGTACAGATTTGAAGTCACATGTACTTGATATAGACTGTTTTTCAGGTGAGTATCATGTGTTTATACTGTTAGTCAGGTATGTGTTGTAGCTTCAAAATGTACGCCGGACATTTAGATCCAGGCTGTTTATTAGAACAGTGTTACATTATTTTATCATGTATATTTATATAAGAATTGTAATGTTACTCACCAGGAGAAGGGGGACGCCAGGAATCGTGCTCCATAACAGTAGCAGCAGGCTCACATTGCATCACTTCGATGTCCTGCACGTCTCTCTCTCTAAAAGCGGCTTCAATGTAGGAACCCAGACGAGCACTTGGTCTCTCATACGGTGTCTGAAGAGTTTCCCTCTGACTCCCAAAATCATTCCACGCAAATCATAATTGCACGGACCCCTTCATCAGTCTAAGTCGGCTCCCTCCCGCTCTTACATAAAGCTCCTTGGGCCTGAAGTGCTGGCTGCACACTTATGTACTGCCACGCTGAACGGTAAACTTTGCACTTTCCTCCCTTCTAATAGCCGTTATCCATTTAACTCGCACATGTTTTTCTTTTGGGAAGTCATGAAAATTCAAATGTGGCTGTTTTCTTTTGCTATTTGAGCAAAAAGGCACGCTAAGATAGCACTTACTATGCTGTTCCATGTTGCACCCGTGTATTAGCCGTACTGTTTACCCTGCTACCTTTCATTTCTGCATTCTGAACCTGGAAGTGTGAAAAGGGCGGATTCTGGCTGAAGGACACAGCACCTGGACACACCTGCTGTCTGTTTGTAACAGGAACACCTGCAGAGAGGAGTCAACAAAGAGCCTCAGCATTCAGTTTGTTGCTGTTATTGTTCTCACTGATATAGATGTATGATACAGATCTACTAATAAATGATGCTGCATCCTCAGAGATTCAACTAACACTTTATAAATGATTCATTTGCAGCAGCGGGTAAGTGGAGGGAAATAACTGATGACTGACTGCAGTGTTTGTGGGCATCTGTCGCCCCCTGGTGGCCACACGGAGCCGTTCACTGTCACATTCATGCTGTGACACTTTCTGCTGTGGAACAAACACAACAGATCAAGAAACAAAAATCACACACAAGCAAATTAAAATAAGACAGATTTGAACTTCTAGGACTTCAATAATATTCACAGTATGCAGCTAAATTACTGAATTCTTTCACTGAATATAATAAAATTATTATAGAAAAATGTGTCAGTAAATCTGAATGAACAGCCTGTCTCTAACCTGTTCATTCATTTATTATCTCAGCCGTGGTAACGAGAAGATTTCAATGAACAGATACTTTTATTCACTCGTTCTCTTTGTGTGACCAAAATAAAACATCTGAGCTCACACAGTAACCAGCAGAGGGCGATGAGGAGCTGACCTCCTGGCTCAAAGGTCACGTTGATTATGAAACATGTTCCCATCTCCTCAGATCCAGAATAACTTGTCAGTATTGAGCAGTGATTATTGGTCCCAGCAGAGCAGAGAAGACTATAATAAGAAGGCTGTGACATCTCTGTGTCACACTTTCACTTCCTTCTCTGTGACAGCCTGAGGCCTCCATCAGCTCCACACTGAGGCAGCCTTCAACGCTTCATAACACAAACACGTTCTCAGCAGCCTGAGAACACAGCGACAAACTGCCCACAACTAAACTGATAACAGTTTCTTATTGTTCCACAAAGACACACAAAGATGATGAAACAACCTCCTGCTGAGAAAATGAAGCTCGTCTGCTCTGAGTGAAGAAACAATCAGCAGTGAGGAAGTGCTCACATTATCCCTCAGAGTGTTCACGGTCCACACTGCTGCAGTAATGCAGAGGTCCGGGCTCTGGGGGGCCGATCTGTGACTGAGTAATGCAGTGTTTTTATATCCAGGATGTTTTTACTGCATGTGTGAGTGTTTGGGCTCATTGTCAGGCTGCAGATGAAGCTGAAGCCCATCAGAGACTTTACACATGGTTCTTCATGCTGGATCAAACTCTGATGGTTCTTTTCTGGGTTCATCATTCCACCAGATTTGAACAGACCTCCAACCCCATTGGCTGAAATGCAGCCCAGACCATGACAGAGCCTCCACCCTGTTTTAGAGATGGATGCAAATTCTCACTGCTGACCTCTGCTGACCTCCTCTGAGCATACTGATGATGATGTGAATCAAAAATGTCAGATGTGGGTTCATCCCTCCATCAGACCTGCTGCCATGATTTTCAGTGCAGTTCTTGTGTATCCTGACAAACCTCAGCCTTTCCTCTGTTTGCCTTCACTAAGAACGGCTTCCTGACAGCTTCTCTTCCACTCAGACCATTTCTGAGTAGGCTTCATGAACAGCAGATGATCAGCTGAAGGACTGTCAGGCTTTCAGCTAACAGCTGATTGGGAATCAGCTGATTGGTACAAAAAGACTATTTTATGCCTTTAAAACTGTGTTTGACATTTTTGAAGCTTCAACTAAAGAAATGAGAACAATGATGTGTTTCTGTGATGAAACAACACTGGTTCATCCTGATGCTTTCTGCTGGAAGGACTCACAGGTCAGTGTGAACCACAGAAACATTTAGAAGAGGCTCAGGAAGCAGAAGTGGACTGAGAATGAGAGGAAAACGTGTTTGTAAAGCAGAGAAACTGAGAGAGACTCTCAGAGAGCCTGAAGAACTGCTGCTGAAGAACCTTCAACATGATGAGAGTCTGGCTGCTTGGAGGCCAAATATGAAGACATGAGGGCTGGACCAAGACTTATGCACAACACCGTGTCTGCATGATACCTTTAAGCAGCAGCTTCATTCAAAGTGTTTTACAGTAACAGAGACACTGCACTGTTTTCTGGGACAGTTTTACCACATCTATTTTAACATGATGATGAGGAAGTCCCCCCCCACTGCCTCTGCACCAATAGTAAAGCTGGTGCTCAGAGGAAGAGGGCGGGGCTTTACTTGGTGTCAGTGAGAGAAATGAAAAAAAGCTCAAATGAGTGAGAAGGACGATGAAGGAAACATCTGTGCTGTGTCTGCTCTGTAAGTAGAATCTCTGTGTTTGTTTGAATTATTGACCTTTGACTGTCTGCTCTCCTGATAACTGATGATGGAGGAGAAGACATGAAAAACTAATCAGGCTGAATTCAAGTTCAAACACCATGAGGACCAACTGCAGGTCTGAGGAGGAAGTGGAACAATGTTACTGATGAATCTAACAGTGAGAAGCTTCAATCAAATGTTGCTGATTGTGTGAACAGAACAGTGCAGCGGACACACACCAGTTAAAGTGGGATTGTGTAAATCCTCCTGTCATAATGATACTGTAACTTTAAGCGTTTCCTGGTTCAGCAGGAACTCCATTAGTGGAGCATGAAGTCCAAAATGTTGTGATCAGTTTGATTTTATAATTGTGTCACTGTGAGGATGAAAAGTTCAATCCTGGAGCCTCTGTTAGACTACGGGCACCATTTTCTGACCTGCTTTGGCTCTCTGCTCCTCTCAGAGGGAAGCATCACTGTAAATCAATACAAAGTTGTTCTGAGTGATCACCTTTGTGTGTTCATGTCAAACCAACCTGAGTGTCATTTCTCTTTAGTTCTGATCTCACTGCTGAGCTGCACAACAAACCAAGGTCAGTAACCTTCTTCTGTCACAGCTTCAACCTGATAAATGCTCACTAATATGACCTGTTTGGCTTCATGTTTCATTGTAACCCTCACAGCTCGTCTGACTGTGAGTCCCAGCAGCTCTCAGTTCTTTGAAGGAGACTTTGTGTCTCTGAGCTGTGAGGAGGACGACAGCTCTGCTGGATGGACTCTGAGGAGAAACACAAGCACGCGACCAAGGAGTCATTGTGGAGATGCTGGGTTTGGAAGACGAGCTGGTTCTTCTTGTAACATCTGCTACATTCTCACATCAGACAGTGGAGTTTACTGGTGTGAGTCCAGAGAGGGTGCCATCAGTAACATGGTTAATCTCACAGTCTCTGGTAAGCTGAGTGTGTGGAGTTAGTGTTGATGAAGCTGTGTGTAAATGGATGAAATGCTGTAGTTTGTCTCTGTGTTGAGGTGGATCAGTGATCCTGCAGAGTCCTGTCCTCCCTGTGAGGGAGGGAGATGACGTCACTCTGCTCTGTCAAACAAAGACCACTCCCTCCAACCTCCCAGCTGCTTTCTATAAAGATGGCTCCCTCATCAGGAAGCAGCCTACAGGTCACATGACCATCCAGCATGTTTCCAGGTCTGATGAAGGCCTCTACAAGTGTGACATCAGCGGTCATGGAGAGTCTCCATCCAGCTGGATCACTGTCACAGGTGACACACTCACCTGTCTGTGTTTCTGCAGGTTTCAACATTCACAATGTGACCAGAACTTAATGAATATATTTTATTTATTTAAGGGAAGCCTACATCCACACATCTACTTACATCCACCTCTATCCCTACATCAGCCCGTCCTCCTGGTTCCTCTCCTCCTGGTTCTTCTCTCCTTCATGTGTTAATCTCTGTTGGATTGTTCTGTGTTGTGGTTCTACTGGTGTTTCTGGTTCTGCTGGTCAGACAGCGTTCTCACAGGAAACCTGGAGGTGAGACTCAGACTTCTGGATTTGACGTGTGGTTTTGGTTTGTTGAATTATCTACACATCGATTATAATTATTAATTACTGTTAATTTCAGCAGATCAGAGCAAAGCTGCAGGAGATGATGTCACATACAGTGATGTCAAAGTATCAGCTCGTCAGCAGCATCCAGACAAATGGAGCAGAGGTAATACTGGGGGAGGGAAGTGTGAATAAAACTGTATGTTAATGAAACAGGATCACTTTATTGAAATGTGGAGACTTTTTATTGTGTGAGTGCACACACTCGTCTAACAGTTCTGTAACAGCCAATCAGGAGGTCAGCAGCTGAAGCAGGAAACAAACGAGCCCCTGATGAATTTGAAGGTTCAGGACAGTCTCAGTGACTTGTTGTATCACAGATGAAGGTCGGTGTGTGTATCAGTTTGTTGGTGTCCATGATGTTTACTTAATAGACTGTATATCAAAGATGGACAAAAGCACCATGACTTCACTCACCGGTTTCTGACACTCTGAACTTTGAAGCTTTAAAGTGAATGCTAGCTAGCTTGGTTATCACAGACTGCATGGGCGCGCGCAGCTCAGCATGTGTAGTAGCAGTGTACCGTGCTGGGGGGAGGGGCTTTTTACTCTTTATTTTGAGACAACATCCTCAAACTCTGAGCAGCTTTTATCAGATCAGATTTAACTGGTCATGCGTGCAGTTCCTAATTAATTGTCTGTCTGGTCTGAGGCGCCACAGATGCTGCAGAGTGTTAGACCTGTTTCTATAAAGAACAACGCTAACATGTGGCAACATTTTAGGACCATAAAAGTGTTTAAGAAACAGGAAGCATGTGACAGCGTGCACTACGAGCAGACTCTGGATCAGGAGGACGTTTTTTCTGAGCGTCTGAGGCGTATAAAGAGACGGCCTGAACAGAGCAAAGATCTCTGATTGTGTGTTTTCAGCCTCTCAAACTGTCCTTTAACCAAAGAATCATTTAAAGTGTTGCATGTTAAACCACAGCAGCTCCTTCCTGCTGCTGGAGCCCATCACACTTCTCACTGCAGTGTGCGTTTGTGTCTCTGCTCTGTGGTGAAGTGTGTCAGTTTGCACTGAAAGAAGATGGCGGCTTTGTGGGCGTGGCCTTCCTTTGCAGACAAACCCCTCCCACTCCTATCAGCAGAGGTGTGAAGGAGAGAAAGTAACTGAGAAGCTGCTGCAGGTCCTCAGATTCATCCCTGACTCTCTGCACGAGCCAACATTACAAACAGTGTTGTTGCTGCTCTGATTCTAATGTGTGTGATTGTGCAGAGAGTGATGCAGCTGATGGCAGCTACACACAAACAGACACACAGCCGCTCTTCATCTGTGACTCTGAACACAGTCGTCTTTACTTCCTCTTCCTCTCACTGTGATGGTGACATCATCTCTCGGGTTCAGGCTTCGCTTGTGAAAGATCTCAAAGTTCTCTCTGAGAGCAGCTGTAGGAACGCTGATGTTTTCCCTCAAAGAGAACAAGCAGCAGGATCAAAGGTCACTGAGAGCCTTGTTCTAAACAGGAAGTGACCAAACACCTTCCTCAGGTGAGAGCTGAAGACCTTCTGCATCAGGCTGATGTGTGAGAACACCACACTGTGGAAACTGTGTGTGTCTGTCACACTAACTGCTGCAGCTTCACAGCATTTGCAACACAGTGAACACGACAATTTAACACTTTAACCGCAGTGAAGCAGGTTTGTCATCATAAATGTGAGTGTGTGAGTCTCTGTGTGTGTGTGTGTGTGTCCTGTAATAACCTGAGTCAGAGTTGTTGGCTGTGCTGACTGAAGGTCAAACTTGTCTCTGCAGTCTGAGGAAACCTGCTGCTCTTTGTAGAAACATCACTCACTCTCATGGTGATGCAACATTACAGATGATGATAGAAATGTTGTGCCACAGCTGCAGTGTAATCATGTAACAGTGCTGTGCAGTTCTTGCAGCTGCAGTGATGTCTGATGTGTTTGATTATTATTATATCTTTATTTATATTTATAATAACTGCGGCTGCTGTTACACCCAAATTTCCCCTCTGTGGGACAATAAAGGCTGTTTCTTCTTCTTCTTCTTCTTCTTCTTCTGATTGTGCAGAGACTGATACAGCTGTGGTCTACTCAGCAGTGACAGGTGGAGACGTCAGCTATGGAGAACCAACCATCAGAACAAGGAGGCCCAGGTACAGCTGCTCTGAGACACAAACAAGCTAGCTGCTAGCCCTGTGCTAAGCTAAGCTAAGCTAAGCTAAGGCCACATGACTCCAGCTCAGAGCTGTGAAGGAAGTCAGAGTTCTCACCTCTGTGTCAGTAATAACCTGTTTCCTGAGAAGCTGACCTGAGATCAGTGCAGCAGCAGACATATCTCCTGAATTTGATTGAAAGTGTTGAATTTGTATTTTATAGCCTGTGTCTCTAATTTTAAATCTGAGGTCCAACTAAACCCAGTAACCAATCAGAGAGGCAGTTGGTAACCATGAGGTGAACTAACACATGATGACTGCTGTGACTGAGGGAGAGATGAGCCCAAACAACAGTGAGGCCCACCTGCCTCACAAAGAAACAGCTGAACTGCTGAGCATCCTGTGATATCCTAGTTATTAGTACAGCAGCCAGGTGTGCAGTCCACTGCCTGCAGTCACATGTTTCAGTGTGAACACACTCGTGTCTCCAGCATTCACCTCCTAGTCAGTAACAGCAGTGAAAGTGATCATTTAAGACACAGATTGTGTTTCCATCATTGAAGTTCTGAAAATATTAGAAGTTGATTTACTGATCAAATCGACAACAAGATCATAGAGTTTAAAAGCTCCAATGATGGAGGGAAAACATCTGTGTGAGTTTCATTTGAGGAAGTTGAGCTGCCTCAGAAAGCCTCGCTGAGTCATCAGTGTGCAGACAGGCTGCAGACTCTGGAGGTGCTTCCTGTTTTTGAGCCTCACTGCTCGGCCTGAGAGAGAAGCTGGAAGCAGCTGATGTTTGAATTCTTACTCTCATTTAATGCATTTGTTCAGACAGCTGTTACACATCTGTGGACCCAGGTGTGAGCCTGCAGTTACAGTGTGAGCAGTATGGAAGCTGAACTGGTCCCAGTACAGTGTGAACTGGGACTGTGTGATGCAGAGAGGTGCAGGTTGGAGGTCTTGATTGAACTCCAAAGCTTGTAATCATGTTTCCTGTTGTTTGAACTGTGTGTGTTTGTGTTCAGACTTTAAACCAGAGCCAGACGTCGTCTACTCTTCACTGAAGTATCCACCAGTCCAACCACTGACGTCCAGCTGCTGCTCTCTGACTGCTCCCCCAGCACCTCACAGACCATCCACATGTTTACAAAGATTTTTACATGTTTTATTTCTTTCCTCCTTTAATGAGACTGATACATGTAAAAAATTACATCCTATATGTTGCTGGAATTTTAACAGTGTGTGAAAATCTATTTTTCTATTGAACAGAATCTAATGAAAGCTTCCAGCTGCTTTTTGTCCTCAGTGATCTTCATAGTTTGGATTTGTTCCCTCAGCAGCAGCTTAGTTTCTCTCCAGATCAATAAATGCTTTTGGATCAGCTGTTTTCCTCCTGTGGTTCTGTGGGATGGAAACTTGATTTGTCCTGTTCTGACATCAGAATAAATAAATTGAACAGCTTAAATTCAGCTTCATTATTTATTTATACTTATTTATATTTTTACTTTGACATTTTACACAAACAGGAGAATAAACCTGGTGCTGTCAGCATGCTGCAGTTCTAACAGGAATGATTTATAGCTCCTCCCCCTGAGTGGCACTCAGTGCAGGAGCTCTGCTGCCATCTACTGGTGGAACTCGGTGTTACAGCAGAGCAGCTGCTTCATAAACAACAGCAACAACATGAACCATTCAGGGCTGCAGTTTAACCACATGCTGATCAGCAGTTACAGAAATTAGAAGATGTTATGCTTCAAATCAGTGCTTTTACTTTTTTTTGGGGGGGGGGGGGGGGGGGGTAAACAGGTTAAAGTTCACTGTGAGGGGAAACCCAAAACCCTAAAGGAGTCAGTATTATTCTAGTAGAACAGGAGGCCAACGTTACTCTGCCATCATCCAGAGGAAGAACCTGGTCAGGCAGCATGTTTCTGAGATTTTAGGGCAAATACAAGAACCTCAGTGTTCTCTGAATTCCTTCTTCTTCTTCCAGCTGCTCCCTTTAGGGGGCGCCACAGTTGCTCCTCTGCCTCCATCTCACCCTATCCCAGCATCCTCCTCTGTCACTCCAACCCTCTGCACGTCCTCCTTCACTACATCCATGAACCTCCTCTGTGGTCTTCCTCTTTTCCTCCTGCCATCCTTTATCCAGTATCTCCACTATCCCTCCTCTGACCACATCCAAACCATCTCAGCCATCCCTCTGTTCTCTGTGTGATCTGCATGAAACAGCTGAGCTCACACAGTAACCAGCAGAGAGCGATGAGGAGCTGACCTCCTGGCTCAAAGGTTAAGTTGGTTATGCAACACTTTTCCATGTCTTCACATCCAGAATAACTTGTCAGTATTGAGCAGTGATTATTGGTCCCCAGCAGAGCAGAGAAGACTATAATAAGAAGGCTGTGACGTCTCTGTGTCACACTTTCACTTCCTTCTCTGTGACAGCCTGAGGCCTCCATCAGCTCCACACTGAGGCAGCCTTCAACGCTTCATAACAAATAAAGTTCATAAGTGAGTCAACTTATGAAAACAACAGCTGACAGAAATATTTGTTTGTTGTTAATAAAGCTGGATACAATTACATTTATTTTACCTCTCCCCACTGAGCGCCACAGTCAGCCGGGACTTTATTTTTATTGATTGTTGGTGAAACCTCTGACCAGTCAGGGGGTTAAGGGGGCGGGATGTGAAGGTGACCTCGTAGAGAGCAGAGGCAGTGGAGTGACCTCTGTTAACCTCTGAGAATAAGCTCCTGTCACCGTGGGGGGGGGCAGAGTTAGTCTTTAGGTCAAAGACTCTGAAGCAGTGGAAGGTAAATACAGCTGTGACATCACTTTGAACTGTTTCTATCAGTCACTGTGTTAGCATGTAGCTGCTAATAGCAGATTAGCCAGCTAGCCATGTTTGCACATGCACAGTGTGGTA
Organism: Archocentrus centrarchus; assembly: GCF_007364275.1. NCBI lineage: Eukaryota > Metazoa > Chordata > Actinopteri > Cichliformes > Cichlidae > Archocentrus > Archocentrus centrarchus. The sequence goes on from NW_022060294.1 coordinate 40,721, forward strand.
GCTGTGTGAGTTTAAATATAGGTCACATGTGCAGATGTTGTAAGTAGTTTAAACTGAAGTGCTTCCACAGTTAGCAGACTGAGATATTTGATATGCTCGTTAACGTACAGAACAGCAGGACTTTGTTCCTCGGCGGAGCGTAGAGGAGCCCAGAGCATACCTGTCAAGTCTCCCGTTTTGGCCGGGAAATTCCCGCATTTTACCCCTCTGTCCCAACTTCATCCCGTATTTTTATTTTCCCGTATTTTCAGTTTTCAATTTTCAATTTTTTAAAGCTTTCCTGTGCCGCTCCAAACTGAATTGTCACTATCACTAGGTTAGTGCCGACAGCTGGAACAAGCCCGTAAAAACAACTGGACCTCAGTGCGCCCTTTTCACAACATTCGGTGTTTACGGTTTAGTTTAGCAGCCCCATAAAGCGATATAGAGCCTCCGCTGTCACCATGTTCTGTGTACATAAAGCCTTCTTACTGCGTCCCTTCGTACGCTTTGGCATCGCTCAGACCTCACTTTGTCTCCACCCTCCAACCCCGAAACCTCACTTAAACACCGAGCCTGCCCACCCGCTCCCTCCGCTCCCATCCTCAGTCCTCGCTTCGGCCTTTATCAACCTTTGAGAGCCGACAGCAAGTTTTCTTACACAAGTTGGCACCAGCGGCCCAGATAAAGGAGGAGGGTTGAACTTAGCTAGCAGTCTCACCCCACAGTGTTTTCATTAAATTTGATATTCTAACATTAAACAATACGGGACAAAATTGATCTATGTAATGTAGGCAAAGCATTAAAGTTATTATTTCATAAAGTTCATTTGTAGTTCTAAACATATTAATGGTGTTTTTCTTCACTTTTTGTCTCTCCAAAGATGTTTTTCCTCTTCTGCAGCCTCGATTGCAACTACAGTACATCTAAATGAACAATTATGCAAATTAGGTGATGACGTCATACAGTGACCTCTATTTTCAGCAGCGTAAAATTTCCCGTATTTTTAAATACAAAACTTGACAGGTATGGCCCAGAGGTCAGCCATCTTTGTTCCATCAATTGCAGTAACCTCGCATCATTCCCTTAAACCAGGAGTCAGCACCCCGCGGCTGCTCTGTGCAGCTCGCGGAAGTAAATTATAAGTATCCAATTGAAGTGCATTTTATTTTTGTCAGCTCGGTTTTAGTTGTAGTTTTAAACTGGAACATGTGATCTTGAAATATAAAAAGAAAATCATTTTATTTATCTATTTATTTATTTTTGTTTCTCAGTATATGCGTCACTCGCGGCTTCTGCTAGTATTAGCGGCTCTCACTGTTTTGTTTTCCGTGGAAACCGGGTTCAAATGGCTCTTTTCGGATTACAGGTTGCCGACCGCTGCCTTAAACGGTCACCCCAGCTTTGACTCCTGGCTGCTCCACAGGTTGTGTAATAAGCACATGCTTATTATTTTCTTTCTTTCTTTTCTTGCTTGTGAAAGGTTTCAGACCCCAACACCCACACACACCCACACACAGGCCTGCAAAGTTTCAGTTTGTTTTATTGTGATGTGTTGCAGGATGTGTGTCTGTGCAGGTTCTGTCATTCAGGTCAACTGTTTGCTAATGCTAATGGCTGCATCACCAGCTAACTGTTACCTGGTAGCTAACTGCTGAAACTCTCAGCTGGGCATCACCTGCTGGCTGGAACCCTCGTCCTCGCCTTCCGTCTGTTTGGAATCCATTTTGTCGCCAGCAGTCATGTGACTGCGACTGGTCGACGTGAAATTTAAAAACTCGCGAGATTTCCTAGAATCGACTAGTTCATGCAACCCCTAATACATTCACACTCCAACGCTTGTGTTGGAGAGAAACTTGAGGTTTAGTATCTTGCTCAAGGATACTTTGGCATGCAGCCAGGAATTGAACCGCTAACCTTTTGATCAGTAGGTGACCTGCTCTACCTCCTGAGTTCTACCTCCTGAGCTACAGCCACCCCAAATATAGTCAGTCTGTCCAGTCAGGAAGCAGAAACCACTGAACCATGAGTTTAAGCTGCTCCCAGGTCAGCTCAGATCTTCCAGTTGGTGGCAGTACCCAGTTAACTGCAGCTCTTTGTTTCCATGATAAAGTATTGAGTGGGATGCTCTGAATGTTTCCCAGAGGGAGGAGCAGGAACTTCCACCAGGGAATCTTCTTTATCTTCTTTAATCTTTAAAAATAGAAAATATTCATTTTGATTTTTTGCCTGTCAGCTGCTGCTGGTTGGATTAAAATAAACACACACTCTGTACTAAAGCTTTGCTGTGCAGCTAACACACACTAAATGATGCTGCTGCTGTTTTTATTCAGCACGTCTGGTTTGAAGTTTATTTACTGTTTCCTGTCCTGAAGAGAGGTGTGTATCAGTTAGCCACAATTCATTTTTAGTTATATAGCATCAAATTACAACAAACAGTCGCCTCAAGCTGCTTTATGTTTCAGGTAAAGACCTGAAAATAATTACAGAGAACCCACAACAGTCAGAAAGACCCCCTATGAGCAAACACTTGGAGACAGTGGGAAGGAAAAACTCTGAGGAAACAAGTGAGAACAAAAGTTTATTAATGCAACAAACAATAAAATATAATTGACCCAAAACATTTTAACATAATTATATTATCTTTGTTGATTGTGCTGTTAAAATAAGATGTGACTCATGAGTTTCAGTCTAATTCAATGAGAAAACATAGAAATGTAACATGTGGATGGTCTGTGAGGTGCTGGGGGAGCAGTCAGAGAGCAGCAGCTGGACGTCAGTGGTTGGACTGGTGGATACTTCAGTGAAGAGTAGACGACGTCTGGCTCTGGTTTAAAGTCTGAACACAAACACACAGTTCAAACAACAGGAAACATGATTACAAGCTTTGGAGTTCAATCAAGACCTCCAACCTGCACCTCTCTGCATCACACAGTCCCAGTTCAGACTGTACTGGGAACCAGTTCAGACTGGTAAATATGAACTGGGACTGAGCTGTACCTGGGCCTCCTTGTTCTCATGGTTGTTGGTCCATAACTGACATCTTCAGTTCTTATTTCTGGAGAGACTGCAGCTGGATCAACATCTGCAAAATAAAACACATTTAAATTACTGCAGGTACAAAAACTACATGACTTTATATTACTGCAGTATTTTTATTTCTGCATTATGAAGAGATTAAGTGATGACTTTTATAAACCACAGCAGCTTTTCACAGTGTACCACCCCTGCTGTGAAACACAGAGTGACCACAGACAGTTTGGGGTGTGTGTGTGTGTGTGTGTTTGGGGGGTTCCATGAAAAACATTGGACGACCACAAAGCTGCCGCCTTCTTCTGCAGTCTGACACTTTTCACCACAGAGCATGAAGCAAACATGCTCTCACAACATGAACACTATTATTAGACAGACCAGAACAGACTACTGTGAGAAGCCTCATCGTTTGCATGTCAGTACGTTACAGAAATGTCCAAATTATTAACTTTACAAAAGTCAGATTCAGATTTTAAGTGTGCCATATTTTTAAAATCCTTAAATTTTCTCAATAATCTGCAGTGCGCCTTATAATCTGGTGCACCTTTTGTATGAATTCTTGTTGCGGTTATTGACCTTGAACCAATTTTCTGTGGTACACTGCGCTCAAAAATCTGTAAAAATATTTTAGTGCGACTTTGGTAAGGGACGCTTCACAAATATCGACAGAGCGCACAAAGTGTATGTCGGGGGGAGGGGGGTAACACCCAGCATACGCTTTTCAAATAGTTAGAAAATGTCGGTCGGTCTGTGTAATTTGAGCTGCCGTTTGACCGCCGATGGCCGAGGCATCCACACCAATGCACTGCTGCGTGGTCTGCAGCGATATGGCCTCAGGTCTGGAAGGTCATAGTCCATCATAGATTCACAAAATGACTCTACTGATGATATTAGACAGGAACAAGCTGTGAGTGCAGTGCAGCAGGTGTGGAAAGCAGGCAAAGCCACCAGAGATAAATTCAACAAGAAGTGGAAGCATTGTTCCAAAAATGGAAACCATACGCAGTAAACCGCAGAAAATGATGATGGATTTGGCCTGTTTTCATAAGATAAGATAAGATAAGATAAGATAAAACTTTAATGATCCCACGACGGGGAAATTTGTGCATTACAGCAGCTCAATACAGAGAAAAAATGAAAAGGATGAGTAAGAACAAATAACTAAACTAAAAACTAAAATTCAATAGAATAAAATAAAATAGCAAAAAACTATACACATATACATAAGCACTATATACATAAATATATATATCAGTGTCAATACCCACATTTACATATACACACATATACACACACGTCAAAACACTATATAAAGATATCAAAATATTATATACATTTGTAGCCGGTAAGGTACACAGCATACACGGTATGCATTATATGGGTGAGTGTAATAAATAAAATGTATCTGACTGTATGGATAAAGTGATGGCAGTGGAGGTAAAGTGTCCAAGTGACTCAAGACATTATGATGTGTTATACAGTCTAACTGCTGTTGGGATGAATGACCTGTGAAAGCGCTCCTTCCTGCAGCGAGGATGTTTCAGTCTCTGACTGAAGGAGCTGCTCAGCTCACCCACGGTCTCATGCAGAGGGTGATGGGGGTTGTTCATGATGGATGTCAGCTTTGCTAACATCCTCCTCTCACCCACCACCATCACAGACTCCAGAGGACATCCCAACACAGAGCTAGACCTCCGCACCAGTTTGTCGATCCTGCTCCTGTCCCTTTCGGTGCATCCACCCCCCCAGCAGGCCACTGCGTAGAAAAGGGCAGATGCTACCACTGAGTCATAAAAGGTCTTTAACAGAGTCCTGCAGACACCAAAGGACCTCAGTCTCCTCAGCAGGTGGAGTCGACTCTGGCCCTTCTTATACAGGACGTCTGTGTTTGTACTCCAGTCCAGCTTGTTATTGAGATGAACACCCAGGTACTTGTAGGAGACCACTGTCTCAATGTCCTTTCCCTGGATGTTCACCAGTGCTGTAGGGGGTGGCTTCCTCCTGAAGTCTATGATCATCTCCTTCGTCTTGCTGGCGTTGATCTGGAGTGCGTTGTTCTCACACCAGCCGACAAAGTCACTGATGACCCCCCTGTATTCCTGGTCGTTCCCATCTGATACACATCCAATGATGGCCGTATCATCTGAGAACTTCTGTAGGTGGCAGTGGTCCGAGTTGTACCTGAAGTCTGAGGTGTACAGACTGAACAGAAAGGGTGAGAGGACCGTGCCCTGTGGCGCCCCCGTACTGCAGACTACTACATCAGACACAGTCATGGCACCTCACATACTGTGGTCTGTTGGTGAGGTAGTTGATGATCCTTGCCGTCAGCTGCTTGTCCACTCCGGCTCCCTCCATCTTTCCTCTCAGTAGTGCAGGCTGGATGGTGTTGAAAGCACTGGAGAAGTCAAAGAACATGACCCTCACAGTGTTCCCTGCCTGCTCTAGGTGAGAGAGGGATCTGTGCAGCAGGTAGATGACGGCATCGTCCACCCCGATGCCAGGCTGGTAGGCGAACTGCAGGGGGTCCAGCGCTGAGCTCACCAGTGGGCGGAGGTGGTGCAGGATGAGCCTCTCCATGGTCTTCATCAGGTGAGAAGTCAAGGCCACAGGTCTGTAGTGGTTGGACTCCCTGGGATGTGCGATCTTTGGCACTGGAACTATGCAGGAAGTCTTCCACAGTTCAGGAACCCTCTCCAGATTCAGGCTCAGGTTGAAGATGTGCAGGACCACCTGACAGAGCTGGTCTGCACAATCCCTGAGCAGTCTGGAGCTGATTCCATCTGGACCCGCTGCCTTCCTGATCTTCGTCTTCCTGAGCTGACTTCTCACCTGATCAGCTGTGAGGTGGATGTGAGGCTGGGTTTGGGTGGTTGATGGGGCTGGCTCCGCTGTGGGTGAGGGTGAGGAGAGCGCAGGCAATGATGGCATTGCACCAGGAGAGAGGGGGGTCAGCATAGGGAAGGGGGCAGATGGGAGCTGAGGGGTGGGGGAGGTGGTCAACGACCCAGAGTCAAATCTATTGAAAAACAGATTCAAGTTGTTAGCCCACCCCCGGTCAGCAGACACTGTGGCTCCTCCATTGTCCTCAAAGTGGCCAGAGATTTTTTTCATGTTTCTCCAGACTTCTCGGACTTTGTTATGTTGGAGCTGTTCCTCCATCTTCCTCCTGAAGCTCTCTTTGCCTCTCCGGATCTTGTATTTTACATCCTTTTGCACTCTCCTCAGTTCCTCCTTGTCTCCAGATCTGAAGGCCCTCTTCTTCTCGTTCAGCAGGGCCTTCAGCTCTGGGGTCACCCACGGTTTATTGTTGGAGAAGCACCGTACCTTCTTGGTTGGCACAGTGTTCTCCACACAGAAGTTCATGTAGTCTGTGATGCAGTGGGTGAGGGCGTCGATGTCCTCACCGTGAGGCCTGCAGAGTTCCTGCCAGTCTGTACATTCAAAACAGTCTCTCAGGGCCTCACTGCAGTCCTCAGACCACAGTCTTATTGTCTTCTTGGTGGGGGGTTTCCTCTTCACAATGGGGGTGTAGGTGGGGTGAAGAATGACCAGGTTGTGGTCTGAGTGGCCGAGCGGGGGTAGAGGTGATGAGCTGTAAGCCTCCTTTGTGTTAGCAAACAGCAGGTCTAGAGTTTTATTGTCCCTTGTGTGGCAGTCGACATATTGGGTGAAGTTAGGGAGAGTGGAAGAAGGTGAGGCATGGTTGAAGTCCCCAGAGATGATAATCAGGGACTGCGGATGTGCCGTCTGTAACTGAGAGACGGTGGTGTGGATGTCCTCACAGGCTGCTGTAGCGTCGGCCGATGGTGGGATGTAAACAATTAACACAATAACATGTGAAAACTCCCGGGCCAGGTGGTATGGCCGAACGCTAACCGCTAACAGTTCAATGTCTTTGGTACAGCGCTGCTCCTTCACAGTGATGTGTCCTGGGTTACACCATCTCTCATTAACGTACATCGCCAGTCCCCCACCTCTCCTCTTACCACTCTCCCTCATGCTCCGGTCCGCTCTCACCAGTTGAAAGCCCTCCAATGTTACTACGGAGTCCGGTGTGTGGTCCGTGAGCCAAGTCTCCGTGAACAGCAGGAGGCTGCTCTGCTGGTACTCCCACTGCAGTCTGGTTAGCGCCGCCAGCTCTTCCATCTTGTTGGGTAAAGATCTTACGTTACCCATGAGAATAGATGGAATGCTCGGTTTGTACCGTCTCCTCCTCTCCCGGTACTTCGCTCCAGCTCTGCATCCCCTCCTCCGACGCCGCAATTCCTTCAGAATCTCGGGTCGCTCCTCCGGGAGTACGCTCCTGTTGCACAGGGCTAACAGCTGATCCCAGCTGTAAACAATAGAGTGGCTCACAGGTTCTCCAGATGAAGTGGTGAAAAGTCCCAAAAAGAGTATAAGGAATGCCACTACTCTAATGAAACTTCGCAGGTCCATGACGGGTTTGATATCTAATATAACTACGAAACTAAGAGTCTGAAAGAAAAACTAAAAACACAAGAAAAACACACAAGAAAGGGAAGTAACCTGGGAGCTGCAGTAACAGGCTGCCTACCGTGGCGCCATCTTGGAAAAAAAAAAAAAAAAAAAAAAAAAACATTTGGGCCATCTATGCTGGCCCGGATGTTTGTGTAGCCCGGTGAAAAGAAAGCTACATTTTCCCAAACTGTTTATTCAATGTTCAGTATTATATTTGTGTGGGGAAGGGTAAAAAGAAAAAAAGAGAGGTTATTTGATTTAATACACATTTCTGATTTTATTTTGAAAAGTTCTAACTTCCCTGGTGCAGCTAGAGCGGACACCCCGAGTGACGCGAGCGAGACGAGAGTGAAGTTTCAGAAAGGAAGGAAGTGAAGAGATGCGCTTTTCCCATTTCTCTGAAGTGGTTGTGGGAGAAAGTAAGGCCGATTGAAACGGCGAGCGACAAGTTAATACAGCTTGACCGTTGGCTAGTCGTCTTGGTGAGTAGACGCAACAGGAGCTGTAGCTAAGATAAGATAGCAACCCTAGTCTCTGGAGCTTGAAAAAGGCGACTGGACTTCTTTTTGTTTCTTGAAGACGTTTCACCTCTCATCCGAAAGGCTTCTTCAGTTCTCAACCAAATGGTGGAGAGACCCAGAACCACCTTTTGAGTGAAAGGATAAGACAGGTCCATTTCACCATAGATGCACTCCAGAACAAAATCCACCAGACTCAGCAGAAACTCTCATCACTCTTACCTCACACCATCGCAGAAGAAGTTTTTACATTTGTGGACAAAGCCCAGCTCGCACAACACATCAAAGGCAAGGAAAGACAACTACATAAATTTCAAACTCTGCAAACCAAGGCATACCATTCATCTGTTAACAAACAGGACGACACGATAAGCAATGGAAACCAAGGAAAGTGGGTGAAGAACCTATCAGACAGGGTCCTCACCAAACCAGAAGAAAATGTGCTAGCCAAAGGACTCAACTTTGCCATAGCCCCACAACAGCTTCCTATAGTAGACCTCATCACAGCAACAGAAACCGCTATAAGAAATAACAAACTTTCTCATCCTGAAGCAGAACAGATCAGGATGAACGTTTCAGCCACTCTCTCCAGTGCAAGACTTCCTCCATCCAACCTCACCATTCAGGAGAAGAAGGCCATCACAGCCCTAAGCAAGGATCAAAACATCACCATACTGCCAGCCGACAAGGGGAGGTGCACGGTTGTGCTGAATTCATCGGATTACCACAACAAAATTACTACACTCCTCAGTGACAACAATACTTATGAGGTCTTGAGACGTGATCCCACAAGCAACTACAAGAAAAAAGTTGTTTGCTGCCTGCAACAACTTGAAAAGGAAAAAGCCATTGACCGCCCCACTTACTACCGCCTGTACCCTGGAGAAGCCACTCCATGCATTTATGGACTCCCAAAGATCCACAAAGAAGGAGTCCCACTTCGACCCATTATCAGCAGTATAAACTCGGTCACCTACAACATTTCCAAACACCTCGCCACCATCTTATCACCGCTTGTTGGCATCACACCCCACCACATTGAAAACTCTACAGATTTTACTAACAAGGTCCAGAATCTTGTACTGGATCCAGATGAAACCATGGTGTCCTTTGATGTGGTTTCACTTTTCACTTGCATACCCACAACTGAGGCAGTGGAGACCGTCAGAAGACGACTACAGGAAGACGATTCCTTACTGAACAGAACCAGCTTCACCCCAGATCAGATTTGTGCACTTTTAGATCTCTGCCTTACCACAACATATTTTAAATACAATGATGGATTCTACAGACAGAAGCATGGATGTGCCATGGGCTCCCCAGTGTCTCCCATTGTAGCCAACCTTTACATGGAGGAAGTGGAAAGTAAAGCTCTTGGTTCCTTCAAAGGGATGGCACCTAGCCACTGGTACAGATATGTAGATGACACCTGGGTCAAAATCAAAACCCAAGAAGTAGAAGCCTTCACTCGTCACATTAACTCAGTGGATAAATACATACGTTTTACCAGGGAGGACACCAGAGATAACAAGTTACCATTCCTGGACTGTGCGGTGCTTATCGAGGAAGATGGAAGCCTCAACATTGAAGTTTACCGGAAGCCCACACACACAGACCAGTATCTCCTCTTTGACTCCCACCACCCTCTGGAACACAAACTTGGGGTGATCAGGACCCTACAACACTGTGCGGAAAGTGTTCCCTCTAAGGCAGAAGGGAAGCATAAGGAACACACACACATTGAGAAAGCCCTCAAAACATGCGGTTACCCCAACTGGGCCTTCATCAAATCAGCTAAGATGCACAGGAATGAAGGCCAAACACAAACTACAGAGAATGGGAAGGACAAGAGGAACAACATTGTCATCCCATATGTGTCAGGCTTGTCAGAGAAACTCAGAAGAATTTTCTCCAAGCATGACATCTCAGTATACTTCAAACCAAGTCACACCCTAAGACAAAAACTGGTTCATCCCAAGGACAAACCCGCCAAACACAAGATCAGCGATGTAGTGTATGCTGTTCAGTGCAGTGAAGAGTGCTCGGACCTCTACATTGGTGAAACCAAACAGCCTCTTCACAAACGAATGGCACAACATAGAAGAGCCACCTCGACAGGACAAGATTCAGCAGTACATCTGCATCTGAAGGTCAAAGGTCACTCTTTTGAGGATGCCGATGTTCACATTTTGGACAGGGAAAACAGATGGTTTGAAAGAGGAGTGAAAGAAGCCATCTATGTCCACTGTGAACAACCATCATTGAACAGAGGAGGTGGATTACGTCACCAACTTTCCCCCGCTTACAGTGCTGTCCTGAGCTCCCTTCCCAGACGTCTCAACCCCCATTCACACCTTTGTTCCAGTGACCTCAATAGGCCACAGGAAACAATGGAGCGGAGTCCTAAGTTGGTTTCAACTGAAACCACTGATTAAATATGACCCACGCCCCCTTCACACCTGGGCACATGTGTTCACGCACATGATCAATAGAGGGTCATAACCACCTCCAGGGGACTACGCCCACAGGGGTTTAAATACCTGGGTCTCTCCACCATTTGGTTGAGAACTGAAGAAGCCTTTCGGATGAGAGGTGAAACGTCTTCAAGAAACAAAAAGAAGTCCAGTCGCCTTTTTCAAGCTCCAGAGACTACTATGACCTGGATGACTGAGAATCTACACAGACATAGCAACCCTAGCATTAGCACGTCGGTCAGTGCGGTGTGTCGCTGGGAGTTGTGCTAACTGAGGACGGGTATTCTTGATTGATGCTAATTGGCGGTATTAAAGTTAATCGTGTTTTAGTGCTGTGTACTTAAAAGTGAGTGTATTTCATGTTGCCCAGTGAATTGAGTCTGCGAATGTTTTGTTTTATGCAATTAAGTACTGTAGTGTGCGTAATTGTTGTTTGTAAAGTAGTTCAATGATAAGTTATTCAGTGTTTTGTGAGAAACCTTTATGCATAACCCACTGTGAGAAAAGTTGCATAGTAGGAAGATGTAATTGTGGTTTGCATCAAAATATGGCTACCCACAATTGTAATGTCAGAACTGTGTGCAATAAGGATTTATTGTTATGCAGGCTGGGTTTTTTCCCGTGGATCCCTTTTGACAGCTGAACCTGGACTCAGGATTTCCTCCGTGATGCGGAGGTGGCGAGCTACCCAAGGACCCGTTGGTTTTGGATGTCGATAGAGAACTTCACTCATTCCTCCCCTGGTACAAGTGAACCTGTCGCCTGTGGTAGGATTGATATAAACACACACAGTCATTGACTATTGCACACCAACTGTGCTGGGTGAGTGCAAGGGGAGATTCCAGACTTAACTCACTATTCTTCGGATTGGAGACGGAAGTGATCACGTGACTGGGGAATCGTGACTGAATTTGATGAGACTCAGGTCCACAGTGAGCTAGAAGGAAAGACTTGTTGTTATTGATATCGTTTCATTTCTCATACTGACTGTGAAGACATGCCTACATGGTTGTGACTTCTTTGTTTTCTTTTCCTTTCCTTGGATTATGATGTTTTTTCATGAACACTGTTTTGAGACCCCGGGGTAAAGTGTATTGAGATTACCACTGTGGTAGATCCTTTAAGTATTTTATTTTATTCTATTTGTAGTTGCCTGTTAATTGTGTGTTTTCCAACAAAGTTATCAAACCCTCTTAAATCTCCAGCTGTTTCCTTGAGAGTCCCGCATTTTCTGGTTCTCCCTTCCCGAACCTAGTCACTGGTCCAGTCTCTGCGTTGCAGGCGCGGGCTACATTTGTGTGTAATCTGGCAATCAGCGGCCGACACTGTTGCCAACTTTTGTGCAACAAAACTTGTTTCAAAAATGCTAAAAGTTGTTAAAGGTTAATTTGAGGTCCGGGGATGTGTGTGCTGTTCCCCTCAGTGCCGAAGAGAGGTCTGGGCAATGCCACAGCGTACGAAGGGACGCAGTACGAGCGCTGTATGCACACAAAACACGGTGACAGCGGAGTTTTCAGGTTTCCGGTGTTGTGTCAAAAAGGGATTTCCGCTTTTTTTATTAATGTGCACAGCATTTATGAAGGGCTTATATATAAAATGTTCTTACCCTCATTAATAAAGAATACACTGTAGCGTTTATTAAGACACTGAAAAAGATGGCGAGAGATTGCCAGCAAAAGTTGCCCTTTTATTAACAATTAAATGGTTGCTGCAGTAGTTAGCACTGCTGCCTCGCAGTTAGAATACCATCTGGAAGGCCTGGGTTTGATTCCACCTTTGTCAAGGCCTCTCCCTCTCTCTGTGTGGAGTTTGCATGTTCTCCCCGTGTTTGCGTGGGTTTCCTCTGGGTACTCCAGTTTCCTCCCACAGTCCAAAGACATGCACTTACTGGGGTTAGGTTAATTGGCTACTCTAAATTGCCCATAGGTGTGAATCAGAGCGTGAATGTGAGTGTGAAAGGTTGTTTGTCTCTCTCTGTGTTGGCCCTGCAGCAGGCTGGTGACCTGTTCAGGGTGTACCCTGCCTCTTGCCCTATGACAGCTGGGATAGGCTCCAGCTCCCCCCGCGACCCTGCACAGGATAAGCGGAAGTGAATGGATGGATGGATGCTGTGTGCCACATCCAAAACAAAACAGTTACAACAACGAGACTGACTCGGATAATGACAGAGGGAACCCGGCATTTTTGATGCCGGAATCGCCCAACTCTTCAACTCAGACACTGAAGATGAGGAATTTGATGGATTTGTGGGAGATGAATGATTTAAAATGTGAGGGTATTTTTCTGTATTTGTTACAGCTGAACAATATTCTGAGTTATTGACGCTTTTGTTTCGTTCTACATATGTTTTATCATGCGCCTTATAACCTGGTGCACCTTATGGTCCGCAAAATATGGTAAATGACTTTATATTACTGCAGTAATATAAAGTCATTTACCATATTTTGCGGACCATAAGGTGCACCGGGTTATAAGGCACATTTTTGTTTCTGCATTATGAAGAGATTAAGTGATGAACCACACAACAGCTTTCACAGTTTAACACCTGTGCTGTGAAACACAGTGACCACAATGATGGGGGTGGGGGTGGGGGGGTTCCATGAAAAACACGACCACAAAGCTGCCACCTTCTTCTGCAGGCTGACACTTTTCACCACAGAGCATGAAGCAAACATGCTCTCACAACATGAACACTATTATTAGACAGACCAGAACAGAATACCGTGAGAAGCCTCATCGTTTGCAGTTAAACTAGAATCATCAACAGGATCAATGTTTGTGGTCAGCATGTCAGGACGTAACAGAAATGTCCAGAAAAGTACATTTTTAATAATTATTAACTTTATGAAAGTCAGATTCAGATTTTAAGTGCAGATACTGAGATAGACGGGATTACAAATGTTGCAGTAGTATAAATATTAGAGCAAAGGGTAAATATAAAGGAAAACAACAATAATGGTAGAAGTTCTTAATGTGATTAATATCAACTTTGAATGAATAGTTGGTCTGTGTGCAGAGTTCAGAGAAATGCTTTTCCAAATGATTTCTACATGTTCCTTCGCCTCTTTAAAACTAACAGCCATGTACTGAAACACATGCAGCTGAAACAGGAAGCTGGGCGACTGCAGAGCTTCAGTTACCCACAGACCACAAACACACAGTCCAGCACACAGTCAAGAACACTCAGTAAGCACAGCATTAAAGACAGATGGTTACTTCTGAGTAAGTCAGTCAAAATGTAAGCAAAGGATATAAATGTATACTAAAAGTATAAATCAAGGGTCTAGATTACCCTGCCTAGGACCTGGTTACCAGGGTCCCAGCCTGGAGCAAGGCCCAAGTAGGGGGTAGGGGCTCGAGGGTGAGCTTCTGGTTGACAAGCCTTAGCCCATGGGTCTGGTCAGGCTTAGTACAAAGAAGCCACCCTTCTGCCCACAGGAGGGGTCATAGGGTGGATTAGTGGTATTCAGGGTCAGAGGCACTGGTGACTTGATCCCAGCTTTCAACACTAGCTTGTAGTACAAGGAATGTCACTTCAATGGTGGGAAAGAGCTGGAGCTGGGGCACAAGGTTGAGAGATACCGAATAGATCTTGTGGGGGGTGCCTCACTATATCTAGCTCGGGATCTTGAACCAGTTTCCAGGAGAGGGGCTGCAGGTGAGAGGCAGCAGGCATGGATGGGTATACTTCCAGTTCACTGCTTGCATGTTGCGGTTGTCCCTGGTGGACTAGAGGGTTTCATCCCTGTGCATTCAAGTCAGGGAAGTTCAGAGTACCCAGCCTTCTTGGAGTCACTGCATGGACTGCTGAAAAGTGCTCAATCTGGGGACTGCATCGTTCTGCCCGAAAACGTCAGTGCTCAAGTGGGCAAAGGCTGTCCATAAGTGCACATGACACCAGGACACCCTGTACCTCAGGTGAATGATCGATTTAGGAATCGTCTCATTAGATCTGTGGCTGTATGTCATACTGGGTGAAGAGAGGAGCAGAGGTGTCAGCTGATCACCACCTGATGGTGAGTTGGATTTGGTGGAAGGGAAGATACCGGACACAGCTCGTGTACAAGCAAAGGTGTGCTGAGATCATCTGGTAGAAGCCCTGGTCCATGAGATCTTATATTCTTACCTCCACCAAAACTTTGACAGCAGTCCGAGGGACACTGGGGACAATGAGTGGACCAATTTTGACACCTCTATTTTTGAGGCAGCTGCTTGGAGCTGCGGCTGCAAGTTGTTGGTGCTTGTCATGGTGGTAATCCCAGAACCAGGTAGTGGACACCAGAATTTAAGGGAGTTGTCAGACTGAAGGAGTCTTATTGGGCTTAGTTAGCCTGTGGGACCCCAAAAGCAGCTCACAGGGGCCAGCAGGCCAAGTGGACTGCAGCTCTGGCATTAGCTGAAGCAAAAACTCAGGTGTGGGAGGTGTTCTGTGAGCCTATGGAACAAGACTTTCAGTCAGCCTTGAAGCATTTCTGGCAAAACGTCAGGCAACTTAGAAGGGGAAAGTGGTGCTCCATTCACACTGTGGGGATACGATGTTGCTGACTTCAACTGAGGATGTAGTCAGGTTGGTTAAAGGAACACTAATGATCTCTTCAGTCCCACACCTGTCATAATGGAAGCAGATCCTGGTGATGACAGGGACAACTTGCCGATCACTGAGGGTGAGGCCACTGATGTAGTTAAACTCCTCCTCAGTGTGTGGGCCTTTGGGGTGGATGATGTACATCCTAAAATTTAATTAAATTTCAATAGCATCAGTTCAATAGACCCTACAACTTTAGCCATAAACCCCAACAATCAGATGACCCTCTGTGAGCAAGCAATTGGTGACAGTTTTAAGAGGAAGAACCCTCTGGGAGAAGGTAAGCCAGTTTGAGAGGCTGAAAGCACACAATCAGAGATCTTTGCTCTGTTCAGGCCGTCTCTTTATACGCCTCATCTCAGCAACACCTTCATCCTCTCAGCAGCTCGTGTGTGAACCAAATCACAAATGATTTCTATATTTGGAGTTACTCACATGGAAAGAAAATGGAAATAAAAAAGAAAACAAGTAAAATCCAGAAATCTGAGGCTCACCTTCAGGTTTCCTACAAACACGTCTCACCAGTAGAACCAGTAACACCAGCAGGACCCCAATACAGACTGATTTAAGAAAGGACATCACAGAGAGAACAGGAGGAGAGGAACCAGAGAGAGGGGCTGATGGAGGGACAGAGATGGATGTAGGAGGAGGTGTGGATGTAGGTGGAGGTGTGGTGGTGTGTCTCTCTAAAATAAAGCAAACACAGTCATTAAGTTCTGGTCACATTGTGAATGTTGAAACCTGCAGAAACACAGACAGGTGAGTGTGTCACCTGTGACAGTGATCCAGCTGGATGGAGACTCTCCATGACCGCTGATGTCACACTTGTAGAGGCCTTCATCAGACCTGGAAACATGCTGGATGGTCATGTGACCTGTAGGCTGCTTCCTGATGAGGGAGCCATCTTTATAGAAAGCAGCTGGGAGGTTGGAGGGAGTGGTCTTTGTTTGACAGAGCAGAGTGACGTCATCTCCCTCCATCACAGGGAGGACAGGACTCTGCAGGATCACTGATCCACCTCAACACAGAGACAAACTACAGCATTTCATCCATTTACACACAGCTTCATCAACACTAACTCCACACACTCAGCTTACCAGAGACTGTGAGCTTAACCATGTTACTGATGGCACCCTCTCTGGACTCACACCAGTAAACTCCACTGTCATGATGCATCATAGTGATGTTACAGGAAGAACCAGCTGGTTTCCCCCACCCATCTCCACACTGAGTCCTCTGTGCTTTGCTTGTGTTCCTCCTCAGAGTCCATCCAGCAGAGCTGTCGTCCTCCTCACAGCTCAGAGACACAAAGTCATATTCAAAGAACTGAGAGCTGCTGGGACTCACAGTCAGACGAGCTGTGAGGGTTACAATGAAACATGAAGCCAAACAGGTCATATTAGTGAGCATTTATCAGGTTGAAGCTGTGACAGAAGAAGGTTACTGACCTTGGTTTGTTGTGCAGCTCAGCAGTGAGATCAGAACTAAAGAGAAATGACACTCAGGTTGGTTTGAGGTGAACACAAAGAACAACTCCACACAAACAGCTGACAGACCCACAAACTCGTCTCTCTCTGATAGATCTGCTCATTTTAGAGTTGATGCAGCAACAAGTTTCAAAAAAGTTAGAAAACAAAAAACTGAGAAAGTTGTTGAGGAGAGTTGGAGCCTTTCTCAGCTATGAAGTCAGAGGTTTCATATCCTTCCTGCTTAGAATAACCAGTTAATATCACACGCTAAAAACATTTGACAACATATTTTATATATAATCTTCATTTATTACTGGAATAAAAGTATTGTCAGGAGAGCAGACAGTCAAAGGTCAATAATTCAAACAAACACAGAGATTCTACTTACAGAGCAGACACAGCACAGATGTTTCCTTCATCGTCCTTCTCACTCATTTGAGCTTTTTTTCATTTCTCTCACTGACACCAAGTAAAGCCCCGCCCTCTTCCTCTGAGGGGGGGGGGGGGGGGGGGGGGGGGGGCGCTGTTGAAGAGCTGAACTGGAACCATTCACACACTGAGGCCCTCTGAACACATGTTAATGACAGCTGTGCAGTGACACACTGATGACTGACTGGAACACTATGATTCACATTTTAGATTAACACCATCCTCCCACAGGCTTTAGATATGGACACTAGAGGGAGCTGCTGGACTGGAAACACTACATGGAAATAAGCAGATCATCAGCAATGCTTCCTTCTGACAGGGGAGGAGCTGAAAGCAACAATGCAACAACACAAGCAGGTCAGCAATGACGCTTTAATGAAACCTTGGACAAAAAATAAATAACTATGTTGATCATGAGCATGGGATAGTGAAATGTTTATTTAATTTAACTGGATAAAGATCAGCTTCATTTATTTGTGTTCAGAAAGGTCATAAAACAATCTGCAGCAACTACTTTCTGATCAGGCTGTAGTACCTCTAACCTGAAGAACTTTTTTTAAGGGCCTCAGAAAAAAAATCATGTCAGGTAACTTAAAGGGCCAAATTGTATGTTATTTTTGACATCAATTCACAGACTGGAAGTGGGCAGCAGGGCCAGAAGCGGCCCATGGGCTGCAAGTTTGGACACCCCTGTAATACTTGAAAAAGTAGTGCCTCTCTAAAGGAGACCCACAGGTGTGCCTTCTTTGTGAGTATTTATTTTTCTGAGTGCTTTTTACTTTTACTCCCTATATTTTTACACAAGTATCTGTACTTTCTACTTCTTACATTTTCAAACAGACCCGTTACTTTTTAACACCTCAGAGAGGTTTTTATTTCCGGTACTTTGGCACAACACCTGTTGTAACACCTGTACACCTGTTACCTGTTGTAAATTCCCTTTCAGTTTGTGTCCTACATAACAGATTCCTAACCTCTCTCCTTCCTCTCCTCTCCTCTTTCTCCATCTCTGAGTGAACTTCTCTCTCTTTGCTCTCCCTGAAATGCAGCAGCTCTTCTTTTAGCTAGCAGACACACTGTGTGACAAACTGCACACACTTTGTGTGTTTGCTGATATTTGTTGAGCGTTTAGAAATGGTGCATTTACCTGACACACGTTACTCCCTTTATGCTCGCTCCTCTTCAGTAGTGCCGCGAGCACAACTTGCGGACTCGGTCCGGCCCGCTGTAACCCCTGATTATAGCGCTATAAATGATACATTAATTATATGGGATTGTGTATTTAATCCCTTTGTACCCGATAAGCCCCGGTGATGGAGGATACGCAGTACGATTGTCTCTTATGTGTTATTATTCCTCCGTTTAGACTCAGATCGTTTGGTGTTTGACGGCGCACTGACCGGAAATACAAACTTCTCTCTGACGTGTTAAAAAGTAACGAGTCTGTTTGAAAATGTAAGAAGTAGAAAGTACAGATACTTGTGTAAAAATGTAGGGAGTAAAAGTAAAAAGTACTCAGAAAAATAAATACTCAAGTAAAGTACAGATACGTAAAAAATCTACTTAAGTACAGTAACGAAGGGTTTGTACTTCGTTACTTCCCACCTCTGCAATCGGCTGTGCAGTGGCAGCTGCTGGGAGAGCAGCAGGCCATTGAACTGGTTTGACCTCTGTTTGGACTCTGGTGTTTTGGTTTTGTATTGTATTTATCTTTTCTGGGATTCTTTTGTTGTGGGTTTTGGTAATGTTTGATTTCTAGTTCCTTGTGTTTCCCTATGTCTTTTTAGGTTTCTGTTTTAGTTATGTTTAGGTTCTGTCTGTGTGCCAGTCTCCCTGTGTGTTAAGTCTGCGTTACTAGGTTTTGTTACTTACTGTTTTTACTGTGACAGTCGCTTGTCCTGTGTGCTTGTATTTAAGTCAATTTTCAATTAAATTTTATTTAAATAGCACCAAATCACAACAAACAGTCACCTCAAGGCGCTTTGTATTGTGGGTAAAGACCCTACAATAATATAGAAAAAAACCCAACAGTCAGAACGACCCCCTATGAGCAGCACTTGGTGACAGTGGGAAGGAAAAACTCCCTTTAACAGGAAGAAACCTCCATCAGAACCAGGCTCAGGGAGGGGAAGTCATCTGCTGAGGGGGGAGACAGGACAGAAGACACACTGTGGAAAAGAGACAGAGATTAATAATAACTAATGATTAAACACAGAGTGGAGTATAAACAGAGTAGAAAGAGGTGAATAAAAAGAAACACTCAGTGCTTCATGGGAACCCCCCAGCAGCCTAGGCCTATAGCAGCATAACTAAGGGATGGTTCAGGGTCACCTGATCCAGCCCTAACTATAAGCTTGATCATAAAGGAAAGTTTTAAGCCTAATCTTAAAAATAGAGAGGGTGTCTGTCTCCTGAATCCAAGCTGGAAGCTGGTTCCACAGAAGAGGCGCCTGAAAGCTGAAGGCTCTGCCTCCCATTCTACTCTTAAGTATCCTAGGAACCACAAGTAAGCCAGCAGTCTGAGAGAGAAGTGCTCTGTTGGGGTGATATGGGACTATGAGGTCTTTGAGATAAGATGGTGCCTGATTATTCAAGACCTTGTAGGTGAGGAGAAAGATTTTAAATTCTATTCTAGATTTAACAGGGAGCCAATGAAGAGAAGCCAGTATGGGAGAAATCTGCTCTCTCTTTCTAGTCCCTGTCAGTACTCTAGCTGCAGCATTTTGGATCAGCTGAAGGCTTTTCAGGGAGCTTTTAGGACAGCCTGATAATAATGAATTACAATAGTCCAGCCTAGAAGTAATAAATGCATGAATGAGCTTTTCAGCATCACTCTGAGGAAGGATGTTTCTAATTTTAGAAATATTGCGCAAATGCAAAAAAGTGGTCCTACATATTTGTTTAATATGTGCATTGAAGGACATATCCTGGTCAAAAATGACTCCAAGATTTCTCACAGTGTTACTGGAGGCCAAAGTAATGCCATCCAGAGTAAGTATCTGGTTAGACACCATGTTTCTAAGATTTGTGGGGCCGAGAACAAGAATTTCAGTTTGATCTGAATTTAGAAGCAGGAAATTAGAGGTCATCCAGGCCTTAATGTCTTTAAGACATTCCTGCAGTTTAACTAATTGATGTGTGTCATCTGGCTTCATTGATAGGTAAAGCTGAGTATCATCTGCATAACAATGAAAACTGATGCAATGCTTTCTAATAATACTGCCTAAGGGAAGCATGTATAATGTAAATAGAATTACATTAAATCAGTATGTTGATCAATTATTAAATCATTTACTAATAGGGACTTGGAAGAGAGAGACCTAATGTTTAACAATCCACATTTAATTGTTTTATTCTTTGGTGCATTTGATGAAGCTGTATTATTTATTGTTTTTGAATTTTTATGCTTAAATAGCTTTTTGCTGATTTTAGCTTTGGTTTTTGGTGGTCTGGGAGCAGGCACCGACTCTATGGGGATGGGGTTTTGGGGGGATGGCAGGAGGAGAGAAGCTGCAGAGAGGCGTGTAAGACTGCAACTCTGCTTCCTGGTCTCAACCCTGGGTAGTCAGTTTTTAGGAGGGTTAATAAATTTGGCCAGATTTCTAGAAATGAGAGCTGCTCCATCCAAAGTGGGATGGATGCCGTCTCTCCTAACAAGACCAGGTTTTCCCCTGAAACTTTCCCAATTATCTATGAAGCCCACGTCGTTTTTTGGACCCCACTCAGACAGCCAGCGATTCAAGGAGAACATGCGGCTAAACATGTCGCTCCTGGTCTGATTGGGGAGGGGCCCAGAGAAAACTACAGAGTCCGACATCGTTTTTGCAAAGTTACACACCCAGTCAATATTAATTTTAGTGACCTCTGTGTGATGATCAGATGTTATTCTCTGGAGCTTGAAAAAGGCGACTGGACTTCCTTTTGTTTCTTGAAGACGTTTCACCTCTCATCCGAAAGGCTTCTTCAGTTCTCAACCAAAAGGTGGAGAGACCCAGGTATTTAAACCCCTGTGGGCGTAGTCCCCTGGAGGTGGTTATGACCCTCTATTGATCATGTGCGTGAACACATGTGCCCAGGTGTGAAGGGGGCGTGGGTCATATTTAATCAGTGGTTTCAACTGAAACCACTGATTATCAATTGGTGCGGGAGTATGAAAGGGACTCAAGAAAGCTAGCGGACTACAGGAACCACCTTCGTTTCAACTTGAGATGCAGACAGTCCAGACTGGTTCCCAAGAGTTTGCACCTTGGGTCCACAGTAAAAGGACATAGAGCTGACCAAATTCTATGGAGAGCACAGAACCACCTTTTGAGTGAAAGTGTTCCCTCTAAGGCAGAAGGGAAGCATAAGGAACACACACACATTGAGAAAGCCCTCAAAACATGCGGTTACCCCAACTGGGCCTTCATCAAATCAGCTAAGATGCACAGGAATGAAGGCCAAACACAAACTACAGAGAATAGGAAGGACAAGAGGAACAACATTGTCATCCCATATGTGGCAGGCTTGTCAGAGAAACTCAGAAGAATTTTCTCCAAGCATGACATCCCAGTATACTTCAAACCAAGTCACACCCTAAGACAAAAACTGGTTCATCCCAAGGACAAACCCGCCAAACACAAGATCAGCGATGTAGTGTATGCTGTTCAGTGCAGTGAAGAGTGCTCGGACCTCTACATTGGTGAAACCAAACAGCCTCTTCACAAACGAATGGCACAACATAGAAGAGCCACCTCGACAGGACAAGATTCAGCAGTACATCTGCATCTGAAGGAAAAAGGGCACTCTTTTGAGGATGCCAATGTTCACATTTTGGACAGGGAAAACAGATGGTTTGAAAGAGGAGTGAAAGAAGCCATCTATGTCCACTGTGAACAACCATCATTGAACAGAGGAGGTGGATTACGTCACCAACTTTCCCCCGCTTACAGTGCTGTCCTGAGCTCCCTTCCCAGACGTCTCAACCCCCATTCACACCTTTGTTCCAGTGACCTCAATAGGCCACAGGAAACAATGGAGCGGAGTCCTAAATTGGTTTCAACTGAAACCTGTCATGTCCTGGGCCGTTGGCCCAGCGTTTTGTGTTAATTTCCTGAGTGTGTCCTCCCAGTAGGTTGATGTGTTATGATATGTCTGCGTCTCTGTCCTGAGTCTGTGCCTGTTTAGTCAGTATGTTCCTTGGTTTGTCACTTCCTGTTTATTTTGACAGTCTGGTTTTCCTGTGCTTTGTGTTCAGCTTTGCTTCCCCTGTGTAATTAGTTTCATTTGCCTCACCTGTTGTTCCCTGCTGTTTCCTCTTGCCCTGATTACCCAGTGTGTATTTAAGCCCTCAGTTTCCATGTGTTCCTTGTCGCGTCGTTGATGTTGTGTGCCCGTGTGTTCCCTGTGTTTGCCCGTCGTCTCCCTTCCAAGATTTTTGTATTTGTTTTTCCCCCTGCTTAAATAAATCCCTTTTAAGTTACGCTGACTTCTGGAGTCCTTCGTGTCAGCCATTCCTCGCCTGTTTCCTCCCCGGCCATGACAGAACGACGCGACCAGACTATGGACCCCGCGGATACCAGGAGCCCCTCCGAGCAAGAGGAAGTGATTTTGGAGCTCATAGATCTCTCCAGGAACATCATTCATGCCACTGATGAACCCCGTCAGATTATTCAGGCAATTTTCTGCTGCAGACTTTTTTCTTCCTCCACTTGGCTCCTCACCCATCCTGACACTGCCTCCCTTGCCCATTCCATAATCATGCTCCGGAAAAACTTACAAGCTAAACTGTATAATATTGGTCGCCCTGTCCAGGGCAAGGACACAACCTTTTTCCTCCAAGCCATCACTAATTCACCTCTCCTGCAGCCGGTCATCTCACCTCCGTCGTCTCCTCCGCACCACTGCAGCTCAGCACCACAGGCGCTGCCTCGCTTTCCGGATCCGCCGTCATCCCTTCAACTCACCTCTCCCACCTCGTCCTTTTCATCCTTTCACCCACAGCCCACCGCCTCCCCAGACCTCTCTTGGCTGCCAGATGATGTGGAGATTATTGATTCACCTCTGCTGGTGGACATCCTGGATGCTGAGAATCGTGCTTCCCACTCCAACAGAACGCGAAGGAAGCAGCGCTCCCGGCGTCGCCGTGCTCCTCCCCAGCCACTCTCGCCTCAGTCAGCTGTAGCGCCTGCTCAGTCGCAGTCTTCCCAGTCAGCTGTAGCTCCAGCTCCCCCTCAGTCGCAGTCTTCCCAGTCAGCTGTAGCTCCAGCTCCCCCTCAGTCGCAGTGTTCCAAGTCAGCTGTAGCTCCAGCTCCCCCTCAGTCGCAGTGTTCCAAGTCAGCTGTAGCTCCAGCTCCCCCTCAGTCGCAGTGTTCCATGTCAGCTGTAGCTCCAGCTCCCCCTCAGTCACAGTGTTCCATGTCAGCTGTAGCTCCAGCTCCCCCTCAGTCGCAGTGTTCCATGTCAGCTGTAGCTCCAGCTCCTCCTCAGTCGCAGTCCCAGACCCCTCAGTTAGCTCCAGCTCCCTCTGTTCACCCTGCTCCAGCTCCCTTAGCTCCAGCTTCCCCTGCACCTGTACCTGTTCCGCGGGTGGGGGCGGCCACGGACGGGCTGACCTCGGCACTCGCACCTGTTCCGCGGGTGGGGGCGGCCACGGACGGGCTGACCTCGGCACTCGCACCTGTTCCGCGGGTGGGGGCGGCCACGGACGGGCTGACCTCGGCACTCGCACCTGTTCCGCGGGTGGGGGCGGCCACGGACGGGCTGACCTCGGCACTCGCACCTGTTCCGCGGGTGGGGGCAGCCAGGTCCAAGCCTTCGCATCGGTTTTCTGTGTTAGCTGCAGCAGCAGGGTCTCAGTCAGCTCTAGCTCCAGTCGCTCTCCCTCGCCTTCAGTCAGCTCCAGTAACTCTTCCTCGGTCCCCAGTGTCAGCTGTTTCAGTGCCCTCTCAGTCAGTTCCCTCAGCCCCTGTCTTAGTTCCTTCGGTTTTGGTCCCAGTTCCCTCAGCTCCTGCTCCTTCTGTAGTGTCAGCTCCCTCTCAGGCCCCAGTGTCAGCTAGCTCTCGGTCTGTTTCCACGCAGCCAGATCTCCCTAGCTCTCGGTCTGTTTCCACGCAGCCAGATCTCCCTAGCTCTCGGTCTGTTTCCACGCAGCCAGATCTCCCTAGCTCTCGGTCTGTTTCCACGCAGCCAGATCTCCCTAGCTCTCGGTCCGTTTCCACGCAGCCAGATCTCCCTAGCTCTCGGTCTGTTTCCACGCAGTCAGATCTCCCTAGCTCTCGGTCTGTTTCCACGCAGCCAGATCTCCCTAGCTCACAGCCCGCTCTCTCTGGCTCCCGGCCTGCTTCCACGCAGCCAGTCGTCTCCCGGCCTGCTTCCACGCAGCCAGTCGTCTCCCGGCCTGCTTCCACGCAGCCAGTCGTCTCCCGGCCTGCTTCCACGCAGTCCCCTGCACCTCGGCTATTCCCCGAGCAGCCCCTGCTGCTCAATAAAGCAGCAGTGTGCCCTGTTCCGCGGTCCCAGCCTACGCATCCGGTGCCTCACTATGTAGGCCCCGTTCAGCCCATGGGCTCAGCTCACTCCGAGCCGATGGGGGTCTCCGCTCACTCCGAGCCGATGGGGGTCTCCGCTCAGTCCGAGCGCTCCGCGCCCGAGGGCCCCGCTCAGTCCGAGCGCGCCGCGCCAGAGGGTCCCGCTCAGTCCGAGCCGATGGGGGTCTCCGCTCAGTCCGAGCCAGGGGGTCCCGCTCAGTCCGAGCGCTCCGCGCCAGAGGGTCCCGCTCAGTCCGAGCGCTCCGCGCCAGAGGGTCCCGCTCAGTCCGAGCCGATGGGGGTCTCCGCTCAGTCCGAGCGCTCCGCGCCAGAGGGTCCCGCTCAGTCCGAGCCGATGGGGGTCTCCGCTCAGTCCGAGCGCTCCGCGCCAGAGGGTCCCGCTCGGTCCGAGCCGATGGGGGTCTCCGCTCAGTCCGAGCGCTCCGCGCCAGCGGGTCCCGCTCAGTCCGAGCACTCCGCGCACGAGGGTCCCGCTCAGTCCGAGCCGATGGGGGTCTCCGCTCAGTCCGAGTGCTCCGAGCCAGGGGGTCCCGCTCAGTCCGAGCCGGTGGGGGTCTCTGCTCAGTCCGAGCGCTCCACGTCACCCGAGGGTTCCCCACCAGAGCCCGGGGTCGCCCTTCTCCGCCGCCGCATGCCCCGCGGTCGGCCTCCAGTGTCTGCTCCCCGTCGCCGCCGCCGCATGCCCCGCGGTCGGCCTCCAGTGACCCCTCCTCGTCGCCGCCGCCGCTGGGAGCGCGGTCGGCCTCCAGTGACCCCTCCTCGTCGCCGCCGCCGCTGGGAGCACGGTCGGCCTCCAGTGACCCCTCCTCGTCGCCGCCGCATGCCGCGCGGTCGGCCTCCAGTGTCTTCTCCTCGTCTCCGCCGCCGCCGCTGGAAGCACGGTCAGCCTCCGGTGCCTGCTCCCCGTCGCCGCCGCCGCTGGGCGCGCGGTCGGCCTCCAGTGACTCCTCCTCGTCGTCGCCGCCGCCGCTGGGAGCGCGGTCGGCCTCCAGTGACTCCTCCTCGTCGTCGCCGCCGCCGCTGGGAGCGCGGTCGGCCTCCAGTGACTCCTCCTCGTCGTCGCCGCTGGGAGCGCGGTCGGCCTCCAGTGACTCCTCCTCGTCGTCGCCGCTGGGAGCGCGGTCGGCCTCCAGTGACTCCCCCTCGTCGTCGCCGCCGCTGCTGGGAGCGCGGTCGGCCTCCAGTGATTCCTTCTCGTCCTCGCCGCCGCCGCCGCTGGGAGCGCGGTCGGCCTCCCTCGTTGGAACTTTGCTTTGTGGCCCCTTGGCCTCTGCGGCCTCCTGAACTGTGTGTTTTTTGTTTTGGATTTCCCACTGACTCCCCTGAACTGTGGACTGTTTTTTTCCCCTGCTGTTTTTGTTTTGTCATAGCTCCTGGACTGTTCCTTGTTTCGACCCCCTGTTTTGGACATTGGAGCTCTCCGGCCTTGTGCCGTCGCTTTTTGTTTCATCCGGTTGTTTTTTTTTTTGTTTTCTCATCCCTGTGTTTTTGCTCTGGTTTTTGGACTGTATTCAGCTTGTGCCATTGCTTTTCTTTGTTCGGTTCCTTGTGCTTATTGTTTTTTGCCCTTGTGCTCTACCCTTGCTCCAGTGCTTCCTTGTGTTTTTGGGTTTGTTCCTGACTTTGTTTGCTCCCTGTCTGTTTTTGTTTCGGGCCCTCCTTCCTGGTCCCCCGCCTCCCGCCCTGGTCTGGTTTTGTTTCTTGTTTTGGCCGTCGGGAGCCGGCCTTTGAGGGGGGGGTACTGTCATGTCCTGGGCCGTTGGCCCAGCGTTTTGTGTTAATTTCCTGAGTGTGTCCTCCCAGTAGGTTGATGTGTTGTGATATGTCTGCGTCTCTGTCCTGAGTCTGTGCCTGTTTAGTCAGTATGTTCCTTGGTTTGTCACTTCCTGTTTATTTTGACAGTCTGGTTTTCCTGTGCTTTGTGTTCAGCTTTGCTTCCCCTGTGTAATTAGTTTCATTTGCCTCACCTGTTGTTCCCTGCTGTTTCCTCTTGCCCTGATTACCCAGTGTGTATTTAAGCCCTCAGTTTCCATGTGTTCCTTGTCGCGTCGTTGATGTTGTGTGCCCGTGTGTTCCCTGTGTTTGCCCGTCGTCTCCCTTCCAAGATTTTTGTATTTGTTTTTCCCCCTGCTTAAATAAATCCCTTTTAAGTTACGCTGACTTCTGGAGTCCTTCGTGTCAGCCATTCCTCGCCTGTTTCCTCCCCGGCCATGACAAAACCACTGATTAAATATGACCCACGCCCCCTTCACACCTGGGCACATGTGTTCACGCACATGATCAATAGAGGGTCATAACCACCTCCAGGGGACTACGCCCACAGGGGTTTAAATACCTGGGTCTCTCCACCTTTTGGTTGAGAACTGAAGAAGCCTTTCGGATGAGAGGTGAAACGTCTTCAAGAAACAAAAGGAAGTCCAGTCGCCTTTTTCAAGCTCCAGAGACTACTATGACCTGGATGACTGAGAATCTACACAGACATCAGATGTTATTGTAACTGATGCAATTTCATATCACGCCACAAGGTGGTAGTATCTATTCCTAGAGACCGAAGTTGATAGGTGGAGATAAAGAGAAGAAGAAGGTTAAGCTTGGCATAGGAAAACAAAAGAGACGTGTTGTGTGTTTTTACCTGCCTGCCTAAAACGAAAGTAATAAAGGCATGTTGAAGAAGAATAAGCGATTCATTCTTCCAGATGAGGAGATGAACAAAACACTCCGATTGGCGTAACCGGGTGTCATTACTGCCGACGTGAATAACAATCTTACCAAATCTACGATTAGCCTTAGCCAGCAGTTTCAAATTTCCATGAATGTCGCCTGCTCTGGCCCCTGGAAGACATTTGACTATGGTCGCCGGTGTCTCTAGCTTCACGTTTCTCAAAACAGAGTCACCAATAACCAGAGTTTGTTCCTCGGCGGGTGTGTCGCCGAGTGGAGAAAAACGGTTAGAGACGTGAACAGGTTGGTGGTGTACCCGGGGCTTCTGCTTAGGACTACGCTTCCTCCTCACCGTCACCCAGCCGGCCTGTTTTCCCTGCTGCTCGGGATCTGCTGGGGGGGAGCTAACGGCGGCTAAGCTACCATGGTCCGCACCGACTACAGGGGCCTGGCTAGATGTAGGATTTTCCAGGGTGCGGAGCCGAGTCTCCAGTTCAGAAAGCCTGGCCTCCAGAGCTACAAACAGACTACATTTATTACAAGTACCGTTACTGCTAAAGGAGGCCGAGGAGTAACTAAACATGTGACACCCAGAGCAGGAAAGTGCAGGAGAGACAGGAGAAGAAGCCATGCTGGTAGTGAGTCGGCTAAGGGCTAAGCTACTAGCTGAGCTAAGCTAGCGAATTTCTAAAAACAAATAAAGTGAGTAATGTGAATACAGGTGATTCAGCAAAGAGTATGCTATTTAAAGTAGGTGAAGATTACACTAAAATATGTTATTATCCAGATAAATCGAGTTATACAGATTTAACAGGTAACAGACAGCAAAACACTGTGCTCCGAAACAGGAACAGGAAGTGATACAATACCGCAGTGAGAGCCAACACCAAATGACAACACCAGACACCTTAGTGATCTCAAGTTTTCCACCAGGCTGTCAAGGTAGATGAGACCAATGGGTTTTTGAAACAGTTATGTCGTTTAATTGAGGCAGTAATAAAGGGGATGTCTGAAAGTTTAATGTTGTTACAATTTAACTTTTGTAATTCTATCCAAGAGCTGTGGGATTCATTTGGGTGAATCCATTTCAAAATATATTGTATCTGGTTAGCTAAGTAGTAGACCAAAAAATTAGGTGCCTCCAGACCTCCATTACTTTTGCTTTTCTGGAGAGACTAATTTTTGCTTTTTTATTTTTCCATTAGAACTTTATGATGTTAGAGTCTAGCAGCTGAAACTGTCTGTATGTAGGTTTGAATGGTTCACTACAGTGAACATATTTAATAAGCACACTCAGGAGTAAAAGTACTTCCTGCTTACAGTCTGAGCTCATCAACATGACACCAGCATTGATAATATGCAGTGAGCAGTGGCGGATGCTGGTCTTTCAAGGAGGGGAAGCTCAATTTCAGCCTACATCATAAAATTTGTTTTATACAGCAAATTTATTTAAACAGCAGCACTCGCTGGACAGAAACTGCGATAGAAGTCAGTCTCCAAACACAAGCAGCTACAAAAAAAACCCACCAGAAATAGAAGCTCGATTTGTCTCTAGTCGTTTTTAACAAAGAAAATGCCGCTAAGAGGATTAGGAAAGTCTCCGGTTCAACTCAGAACAGAATGAAAATTAAAAAATGCTCCCACGGATGTTTACACCAAAAGATCGCTGATTCGCTCGTTTCGCTGTCAATCAAAAAGGGATTCAGCCTCAGACAGATCATCCAATCATCATGCAGAAGCTGAGCGTCCGGGCCAGCCGAGGCCAGCCCACTGCCCCATAGACCCCCAGAGACGCTGAGCGTCCGATGGGCGGGACAAAGCCCAGCATTTATCCAATGACTCGTCTCGTTTCGCTGCACTCTTTGCTTCGCTATTGAACTCTGTAGATGCTCAGCGTCCACGCTGTTTAAAGCACTGTGAAGCTGCGGGAATGAGTGAGAGGAAAGCCGCGTCGTTACCAGTGATAAGAAGCTGATTCTGAACAAAAGTTGAGTGCGTTGTAGCGCATATTTAGTCAATGACATGTACACACAACAGTATATATTTGATCACTTATTTTTTGACATTTTAGGGGAAGCTGAGCTTCCCTTGCAGTCTTAGAGCAATCGCCTCTGGCAGTGAGTGAGTTTTAAGGTGTGTTCAGTGATTTCTACATTTAATACCACACAAGAAAACATTCCACCTTAAATAATTCTGGTGCTGGTTGCTCTCAGGCTTTACAGTGAATCCATTTTTTTTAACTAGTTCCTTCTTGATGTTGATCTTCTTCCACAGATTTCAGAGTAAAAGCCTTCTACTATTATGTGTAGAAACCTTCATTTCTCAACAAGAAATAAAGAGAAAGAAAAGGGCAGCTCCATCCATGTGAGGAAAATGTAGTTGATGATGAAGCTGATCACACAGCAGGGATGAAGATGATCTGTTCATAAAGTCAGTCTAACATTGATCTGAGTCATAGCTGCAGCTGTTAGCACTCTGATTGGTGTCTATCATTGTTACACTTCAACACTGCACCTCTGATGATGACATCATCAAAATGAACCAAACCACACTGAGCAGGTGTGAAGACTGAACTAAAGTTGGGCTTTTTAAATGGATCTAATCATAAGCAGGAAACATTCATTTCCTCTCTCCTCTGTTCTCTGCCTGTAACTGAGAAAACAGTTGGTTCAGTTCTCAGACCTGCTCAGTGCTTGGATACAGTGTAGCTACACAGTTACCTGTCCTCAGCTCTGTGTGAATGATAGACAGGCTGGTTCATCTTTCAGAGCTCGTGTTTATTATGAGGAGAAGAACAGAATGTGTTCTGGACCTGCAGCAAAGGCAGCACGTTACAGAAGAACAGCAGAAGCTAGCCTGGCATGTGCATTATGCTAAGCTAGCTGTTTTATCACTTCAAAAGGCACAATGATCAGCTTGTAACTCTTATTAAAAATTATTCCATACAGCAGACACACAACAGCTGTATACAGTGCTGTGCTCAGTAACACACCTCATACACAGGAACTGCCAGCTGCAGTCACATTACACCTGAGGGGGGCGCCACTGAGCTTCCACAGAGTAGAGGTTGTAAAGTTAAATCACATGAATGTATGCACTGTCACACTTGCTATGTACTGATTCCAGATCAGATAAAAACCTTCAACAGCAACAAGTATAAAACTTTGTTATTCATGAACTAATGTGTATGAAAAATAAACAATAAATAAAGATTATGTAACAAACTTTTGAAATGTTTAAACTGCAGTAACAAACAGACTAAAATCCTTCATGGAGTACAAAGTTCAATAAAGCTTCACAGATCAGAGCAAATGTCTGAGTCTGCAGCTACACTCAACATATTTCTGTCTGCTTTCATAACAATATCACAACATTCAGTTATTCAGTTTGAGCTGATCAATGAACCCTGAACACAATCAATCAGATTACTGAGATTTCAATTCACACAACTTCATCACAGTGTGTGGTACAGTCAGTGTGTGTAGTTACACTGTAACAGCATAGAACAGGTTTGATGTCACACACAAATGAAGATAAACACACACTGATGCTGATGCTGTAACACACACACACTGACCTCAGAACACTGAGAGGAAACTAAGAGTAAACAAAGGTTTTCAGATCAGCTGAACAGAAACTAATGTTTGTGTGGAATAACTGATTTATAGTAATCTTACTTCAAGATTTATAAACAAAGAATGAAAAGAATAATTTGAAGATTATAAACTGTTACACTGAAATGAGCTAAAACAAAGTGATTGATTTAATACTACACTAAATACTTCAAACATGCAGCTGACGGTCCTCAGATCATCTGTGGTTCTCCTGAATGTTCAGGAAAAACAGAGTTTGGAGCAGCAGGAGACTCCGAGCTCAGTTGGAAACTCTGAGATGTTTCAAACAGGCTGCAGTTCAACAGGAGGATCATATGGATCCTGACTCTGTTTGTGTTTCCTGTAGATCACAAAACCAACAACAACAAGAAGCACAACAGGAACTGACAGACCAACGATCAGTCCAACAGATCCTCCATCCTCTGTGTCTCCTCCTCCTGGACCTGCAGGTAGAAACAGGTGTGAGGTGTCAGCTGTCAGGTAGGTGATGAGTGAAGAACAGAACAGCTAAGCCAATTTTATTTATAAAGCACTTTAAAACAGCAAGCACTGACCAAAGTGCTGAACATGGAAAAACAGAACACAACAATACACAAAAGGTAAAAGTCAACACCCAAAAATAAGAGCATCAAATACACATAAAATACACAATTAATCAAGAGTCAGGATGAAAATAGACAAAAAAAAATAGAAATAAATACACAACAATACAAACATCTCAAGCTTGTTTGAACGCCTGGTTAAAAAGGTGGGTCTTAAGAGAAGATTTAAAAATAGCTAGTGCAGAGGCCTGTTTGATATGCATAGGCAGCGAGTTCCACAACCTGGGAGCTGCCACAGCAAATGCTCTGTCCCCCCCGAGCCTCCGCTTAGTCCTCGGTACGACCAAAAGCAGTTGGTCAGCATATCTGAGCAGACGGGAAGGGGAGTGTAGTTGCAGCAACTCTGCGAGGTAGGGTGGTGCAAGGCCATTTAAGGACTTAAAAACAAATAAAAGAATTTTAAAATGAACTCTAAAATAAACAGGAAGCCAGTGCAGAGGAGATAAAACTGGAGTGATGTGTTCCCTCTTACTTGTTCCAGTCAATAGCCGTGCAGCAACATTTTGTACAAGCTGAAGACGAGACAGTGAGGAATGATTAACGCCAAAATACAAAGAATTACAGTAATCCAACCTAGTTGTAACAAAGGTGTGGATCACTGTATTAAAGTGATCTTTTGACAAGATATTTTTATCTGTCTCAGATGAAAGGAACTAGATTTAACCACAGCATTAATCTGACCCTCCAATTTAAGGTTTTCGTCCATTTTTAACACCCAGATTTGTGATCGTGGGCTTAGCATATTGAGATAAAGAACCCAGATCCACAGGAGTGACCCTCCCCGTGATGCCCGGACCAAAAACGATGACCTCTGTCTTTTTATCACTAAAATTCAGAAAATTTGAAGCCATCCAAGCTTTGATGTCATTGAGACATTTCGTTAGTGTGCGGACGGCGTTCGCATCACTTTGTTTTAGAGGCATGTAAATCTGGGTGTCATCTGCATAGCAGTGGAAGGCAATTTTATGCTTCCTAAGAATGGAACCAAGGGGGAGCAAATACAGAGAGAACAGTAGTGGTCCAAGTATTGAACCCTGGGGTACTGTCGGGTCGTGTTTCAGCTCTCTCTCACTGCCCCTCTTACCAGGCGGAAGTGAGACCAGTGAAAACCAATTCAATTCAATTCAATTTCAATTCAATTTTATTTATATAGCGCCAAATCACAACAAACTGTCGCCTCAAGGCGCTTTGTATTGTGGGTAAAGACCCTACAATAATACAGAGAAAACCCAACAGTCAAAACGACCCCCTATGAGCAAGCACTTGGCGACAGTGGAAAGGAAAAACTCCCTTTTAACAGGAAGAAACCTCCAGCAGAACCAGGCTCAGGGAGGGGCAGTCATCTGCCGCGACCAGTTGGGCTGAGGGGAGAGAAAGACATGCTGTGGAAGAGAGCCAGAGATTAATATCAATTAATGATTAAATGCAGAGTGGAGTATAAACAAAGTAAATAAGGTGAATGAGAAACAGTGCATTATGTGAACCCCCCAGCAGACTAGGCCTATAGCAGCATAACTAAGGGATGGTTCAGGGTCACCTGATCCAGCCCTAACTATAAGCTTGATCATAAAGGAAAGTTTTAAGCCTAATCTTAAAAATAGAGAGGGTGTCTGTCTCCCGAATCCAAGCTGGAAGCTGGTTCCACAGAAGAGGGGCCTGAAAGCTGAAGGCTCTGCCTCCCATTCTACTCTTAAGTATCCTAGGAACCACAAGTAAGCCAGCAGTCTGAGAGCGAAGTGCTCTATTGGGGTGGTATGGTACTATGAGGTCTTTGAGATAAGATGGTGCCTGATTATTCAAGACCTTGTAGGTGAGGAGAAGAATTTTATATTCTATTCTAGATTTAACAGGGAGCCAATGAAGAGAAGCCAATATGGGAGAAATCTGCTCTCTCTTTCTAGTCCCTGTCAGTACTCTAGCTGCAGCATTTTGGATCAGCTGAAGGCTTTTCAGAAAGCTTTTAGGACAGCCTGATAATAATGAATTACAATAATCCAGCCTAGAAGTAATAAATGCATGAATGAGCTTTTCAGCATCACTCTGAGAAAGGATGTTTCTAATTTTAGAAATATTGCGCAAATGCAAAAAAGCGGTCCTACATATTTGTTTAATATGTGCATTGAAGGACATATCCTGGTCAAAAATGACTCCAAGATTTCTCACAGTGTTACTGGAGGCCAAAGTAATGCCATCCAGAGTAAGTATCTGGTTAGACACCATGTTTCTAAGATTTGTGGGGCCGAGAACAAGAATTTCAGTTTGATCTGAATTTAGAAGCAGGAAATTAGAGGTCATCCAGGCCTTAATATCTTTAAGACATTCCTGCAGTTTAACTAATTGATGTGTGTCATCTGGCTTCATTGATAGGTAAAGCTGAGTATCATCTGCATAACAATGAAAATTGATGCAGTGCTTTCTAATAATACTGCCTAAGGGAAGCATGTATAATGTAAATAAAATTGGTCCTAGCACAGAACCCTGTGGAACTCCATAATTAACCTTAGTGTGTGAAGAAGACTCCCCATTTACATGAACAAATTGGAGTCTATGAGATAAATATGATTCAAACCACTGCAGTGCAGTACCTTTAATACCTATAGCAAGCTCTAATCTCTGTAATAAAATGTTATGGTCAACAGTATCAAAAGCTGCACTGAGGTCCAACAGGACAAGAACAGAGATGAGTCCACTGTCAGAGGCTCTAAGAAGATCATTTGTAACCTTCACTAATGCTGTTTCTGTACTGTGATGAATTCTGAAACCTGACTGAAACTCTTCAAATAAACCGTTCCTCTGCAGATGATCAGTTAGCTGTTTTACAACTACTCTTTCAAGAATCTTTGAGAGAAAAGGAAGGTTGGAGATTGGCCTATAATTAGCTAAGACAGCTGGGTCAAGTGATGGCTTTTTAAGCAGAGGTATAATTACAGCAACCTTGAAGGTCTGTGGTACATAGCCAACTAATAAAGACTGATTGATCATTTTTAAGATTGAAGCATCAATAATTGGAAAGACTTCTTTGAACAGTCTAGTAGGAATGGGATCTAACAAACATGTTGCTGGTTTGGAGGAAGTAACTATTGAAGTTAACTCTGAAAGATCAACTGGAGCAAAAGAGTCTAAACAAATACCAGCAGTGCTGAAAGCAGCCAAACATGAAGATAAATCTTTGAGATGGTTATGAATAATTTTTTCTCGAATGTCTAAAATTTTATTTGTAAAGAAATCCATGAAGTCACTACTAGTTAACGTGAAAGGAATACTCGGCTCTACAGAGCTCTGACTCTTTGTCAGCCTGGCTACAGTGCTGAAAAGAAACCTGGGGTTGTTCTTATTTTCTTCAATTAATGATGAATAGTAAGATGTCCTGGCTTTACGGAGGGCTTTTTTATAGAGCAACAAACTCTTTTTCCATGCTAAATGAGCATCTTCTAATTTAGTGAGACGCCATTCCCTCTCCAGCTTTCGGGTTATCTGCTTTAAGCTGTGCGTTTGTGAATTATACCACGGAGTCAGGCCCTTCTGATTTGAAGCTTTCCTTTTCAGAGGAGCCACAGTATCCAAAGTTATACGCAGTGAGGATGTAAAACTATTGACGAGATAATCAACCTCACTGGGAGCAGAGTTTAGGTAGCTGCTCTGCACTGTGTTGGCACATGGCACTGAAGAGCATAACAATGAAGGAATTAGATCCTTAAACTTAGTTACAGCACTTTCAGAAAGACTTCTACTGTAATTAAACTTATTCCCCACTGCTGTGTAATCCATTAAAGTAAATGTAAATGTTACTAAGAAATGATCAGACAGGAGGGGGCTTTCAGGGAATACTGTTAAGTCTTCAGTTTCTATGCCATATGTTAGGACAAGATCCAGAGTATGATTAAAGTGGTGGGTGGGCTCCTTTACATTTTGAGAGAAGCCAATTGAATCTAACAATAGATTAAATGCAGTGTTGAGGCTGTCATTCTCAGCATCTACATGGATGTTAAAATCACCCACTATAATTATTTTATCTGAACTGAGCACTAAATCAGATAAAAAGTCTGAGAAATCAGACAGAAACTCTGAGTAAGGACCAGGTGGACGATAGATAATAACAAATAAAACAGGTTTTTGATTTTCCCAATTAGGATGGACAAGACTAAGAGTCAGGCTTTCAAAAGAATGAAAACTTTGTCTGGGTCTTTGATTAATTAATAAGCTGGAATTGAAGATTGCAGCTAATCCTCCTCCTCGACCTGTGCTTCGAGCATTCTGACAGTTACTGTGACTCGGGGGTGTTGATTCATTTAAACTAACATATTCATCCTGCTGTAACCAGGTTTCTGTAAGGCAGAATAAATCAATACGTTGATCAATTATTAAATCATTTACTAATAGGGACTTGGAAGAGAGAGACCTAATGTTTAACAATCCACATTTAATTGTTTTATTCTTTGGTGCAGTTGATGAAGCTGTATTATTTATTGTTTTTGAATTTTTATGCTTAAATAGCTTTTTGCTGATTTTAGCTTTGGTGTTTGGTGGTCTGGGAGCAGGCACCGACTCTATGGGGATGGGGTTTTGGGGGGATGGCAGGAGGAGAGAAGCTGCACAGAGGCGTGTAAGACTGCAACTCTGCTTCCTGGTCTCAACCCTTGGTAGTCAGTTTTTAGGAGGGTTAATAAATTTGGCCAGATTTCTAGAAATGAGAGCTGCTCCATCCAAAGTGGGATGGATGCCGTCTCTCCTAACAAGACCAGGTTTTCCCCAGAAACTTTCCCAATTATCTATGAAGCCCACGTCATTTTTTGGACACCACTCAGACAGCCAGCGATTCAAGGAGAACATGCGGCTAAACATGTCGCTCCTGGTCTGATTGGGGAGTGGCCCAGAGAAAACTACAGAGTCCGACATCGTTTTTGCAAAGTTACACACCGAGTCAATATTAATTTTAGTGACCTCCGATTGGCGTAACCGGCTGTCATTACTGCCGACGTGAATAACGATCTTACCAAATCTACGATTAGCCTTAGCCAGCAGTTTCAAATTTCCATGAATGTCGCCAGCTCTGGCCCCTGGAAGACATTTGACTATGGTCGCCGGTATCTCTAGCTTCACGTTTCTCAAAACAGAGTCACCAATAACCAGAGTTTGTTCCTCGGCGGGTGTGTCGCCGAGTGGAGAAAAACGGTTAGAGACGTGAACAGGTTGGTGGTGTACCCGGGGCTTCTGCTTAGGACTACGCTTCCTCCTCACCGTCACCCAGCCGGCCTGTTTTCCCTGCTGCTCGGGATCTGCTGGGGGGGAGCTAACGGCGGCTAAGCTACCATGGTCCGCACCCGCTACAGGGGCCTGGCTAGATGCAGGATTTTCCAGGGTGCGGAGCCGAGTCTCCAGTTCAGAAAGCCTGGCCTCCAGAGCTACAAACAGACTACATTTATTACAAGTACCGTTACTGCTAAAGGAGGCCGAGGAGTAACTAAACATGTGACACCCAGAGCAGGAAAGTGCAGGAGAGACAGGAGAAGAAGCCATGCTGGTAGTGAGTCGGCTAAGGGCTAAGCTACTAGCTGAGCTAAGCTAGCGAATTTCTAAAAACAAATAAAGTGAGTAATGTGAATACAGGTGATTCAGCAAAGAGTATGCTATTTAAAGTAGGTGAAGATTACACTAAAATATGTTATTATCCAGATAAATCGAGTTATACAGATATAACAGCTAACAGACAGCAAAACACTGTGCTCCGAAACAGGAACAGGAAGTGATACAATACCGCAGTGAGAGCCAACACCAAGTGACAGCCAAAACCAGTGCACCTTGATAGTAATTCCACACTTTACAAAAACTCACTGGAGATGAGCAGGTTTCGTTTCCAGGATTTATTGAAGCACAAAGTTAAACAAAGCACAAGAAAGCAAAAAGCCCTCCCGAGAGTGGTGTGCCTTGGTGCCGTTGCAAAAGGGGGGAGAGGAAGAGCAGAAAGGTAGAAGTCCAGAGTTTAACAGAGTACAAGAAAGCAAAGAAGCCCTCCCAGGAGTAAGTGCCTTGGAGCCGCTGCAAAAGGGGGGAGAGGAAGAGCAGAATGTGCGCTCAAAAAAGGAGCTAAAAGAGCTAAAAGAGCTCTAAAAGAGAGCTACAAGAAGAAGCTAAGCTCTCTCCCAACTTTGCCTCTGCCTTTTATCGCCCAAACTCACATCTCCCCCTGATGTTATCAGGAACAATGGGCATAGAAGGATGCTCCCAATCCACTATGAGTTTGATCCTCAAGCAATGGCTCCATGACTTGTTCTCTGGGCTGTCATAAACAAACAACTTTTCCCATGTGAAAATACCTCCCACCGGAGCCCTTCTATCCATATTTTCACATTATAAGAAACACTTTTAGGGCGGTCTTATCTCAATACACAATTTCTCCCTTACATTAATACAGTAGCTCAGGTGGAACTTCAACTCCCCTTTTCAGGACACACACTCCCCGCTACTTGACCTTCACTCTGGCAATACTGTGTCAAAAGTGCACTGTGTACAAAGGTGAGCCTCTAAATATGAATGAGTGCAGTACTACAGTGGAAAAAACCCAAGGCCCTGGCAGAGCAGGCCTCAGTCCTTTCCACTCACCTAAAGCATGCAGTGTTCCAGTGTGTGAGTGACAATATAGGTGACATATAATATATAGTGTGACCATTAATCCAGTGTGTGTGATTAATGTATGTAACATTACATGATATAAAAATATTGATAGAAAATACTGATGTTGAATGATAAAAATACACCACAGTACCCCACACGACAGAGGTGCACAGGATGATCTAAAATCGTTTAGGCCAACAGAAAATGTTCTCTGGGTCAAATATGACCTGAACCACTCTAGAGCT
The DNA here is from genome assembly GCF_007364275.1 of Archocentrus centrarchus. Classification (NCBI taxonomy): domain Eukaryota; kingdom Metazoa; phylum Chordata; class Actinopteri; order Cichliformes; family Cichlidae; genus Archocentrus; species Archocentrus centrarchus. The sequence goes on from NW_022060294.1 coordinate 78,953, forward strand.
GTGCCCCGAATACCCACCCAACATTCTAGATGAGAAATTAAAATGTTGTGGTCCACTGTGTCAAAAGCAGCCGTTAGATCTAAAAGAAGTAAAATCATATAGTCTCCCGCATCTGTAGTTAGGAAAATGTCATCAAACACCCTTAAAAAGCAGACTCAGTGATATAGAGAGGCTTAAAACCAGGCTATAAATGACTTTTTCCAAAATTTTTGGAAGAAAAGGGAGCCTAGATATTGGCCTAAAATTTCACAATACATGGAATCTAATCTGGGTTTTTTAATCAATGGCAACACTGTCACATGCTTAAACGATTCAGGAACAAGCCAAGAGGACAGGCTGCTGTTAATAAGAGCAAGAACAGCAGGGCCTAACACTGGAAAAACCTCTTTATAAAATCGTGCTGGAATGACATCAATCGGGGGAGCCTGAGGGTTTTAAGAGGCCGACAATCTCGGATAAAGAATAGTGATCGGCACAAACTGGTGAAAAGCAGCAGCACAGCAGAGAAACAAACATTAGGTGATATGAGAGCCCTAACATTTTCTACTTTTGCCATTTTCTACTTTTTTCTACATTCTAGAAAACACGAAATTTCACACAAGCCTCAGTTGAAGGCTCGATCCCAGTAGATTGAGGGGCATTCAAAACAGTATTTATAGTATCAAACAGTACACGAGGCTTGTGACTATTTCCCACAATAATATTTGACAGGTTCTCTCATTTGGCCTCTTTCACGGTTGCTTGATAGCGACGCCAACAGTCCTTTAATATTTAAAAAGACACCTGCAGCTTGTCCTTTTTCCACTTTCACTCAGCCTTTCGGCATTCATTTCCTCTTCAAACTGCTGTCAGACATTATCTACTGCACTCTGATCACATCACTCAGACCAGCTGCTTTCTACAAAGTCTCATCAACAACATCTTTAGAAACAAACATCAACAACCAGGAAGCAGCTTCAGCTCTGATCTCGGACACACTGAACTCTACTGACTCACCTGGAGGATCAACAACTCTCAGGGTGATGATGCTGAGGAGCTGCAAACCACCTGTTCCACTCTGGACTACATGACACCCGTATGTTCCATTATCAACAGCTGTCACATTCTTCAGAATCAAAGACACGTCTCCATCCTTCATCTGTCTGTCCTGCAGATCCACCCGGTTCTTGAAGGATGGATGCTGGTTGGCTGGAACAAAGTGACCGTCCCGATACAAAAGGACATGTTTTGTCTGCAGGTCAGCTCTGCTCCACTTTACAACTATGATGATGTTGTTGTTGTTTGGAGCTCGACATGGCAGAGTGACGTTCTGTCCAGACTCAGCTGTGATGTTTTTCTGGTCTGAAAGAGGAAACAACACAGAGCAGAGAGGTTAAAGGTCAAAGTACAACTGTTCATTTTTACAGCAGCCAATCAGAGACCAGTGAGCGCACACACACACAAACGTTCTGAATGATAACCAAACAGAATCTGTGAGAGAAAGCAGCCTCTGATTATCAGACACTGAGTCTCTGCATGCTGCCTTTATGGAGCTACAGATACACTCAACACAAAGATACTGACTGCTGACACTACAAACACATCACACTGACACACACACATCACATGTCTTTGTCTCTGGATTGCAGTCAGAAAGTCATTCTCCTCCTCAGCTACAGCTGTGCAGTTAATTGAATTTTGAGTTCAAATGCTACTTTTAAAGTACAGTGTTTGAATTTATCAGTGAGAGAATAATAATTATTATCTTACAGGTTTTCTCAATTGCCAAAACACTGAACCCTGTTGTCTGAACCAAATGCTCAGTGTCCTGAACCCATTTATTGAAATGGTCACATTTTTGGCAGAACCTAAAGCACTTTTCACCTTGTTAGACACAACTTACAAACATATTTTCACCCACTAAAACACATTTTGCACTGTAATGCACTTGAGTTGCATAATGGTAAGCACAGGTAGTAAAAGTGAAACTCAGTGAAAGCACAGTTGTCTTAACTTAAACACAACTCAAAATTGATCACACACTATTTTAAGTTTTTATAAACCCTCCCCACACACTTATACACCAAATATATACATTACTGTACAACACGTACTACGCATGTGAAGAACGAGTACCGGAAAAACCCACAAAACAGCGAGTCCACGAAAAGCGAACCGCGAGGTAGCGAGTGATTACTGTAGACAGAAACAATCAGAGAGGAAGAGGAGTAGATACTGTATGCACTTTTTCTGTTGTAAAGTTTTAAAGTTTATATATATATATATATATATATATATATATATATATTTATGGTCATCCCTCGTTATATCGCGGTTCACTTATTGCGGCTTCACTGTATCAGAGATTTAAAAAAAAAAATTACTAATTCTGTTCCGTGGAGTTTTCACTATATTGTGGGATTTTGCGGTATATAGGTATTTCTGTAACACATAAAAATGTTCATAATTCAGATGAAGAGATCAGTTACACCTACACCAATAGTGGAAATAGAAGTTATGGCCCAGGGCAAAAATACTGCACCACCTTCATCGATATCAGTACTGCACAGCTACATAATTCATCATCTTCATCATTCAAGTTGTAGTAAGAGAATGGGAATGGTTTATATGAGTGTGGGGAGGGTTTATAAAGCCTTAAAATATATATAAATAATGAAATAAATATAACTCTGCTACTTCGCGGATTTTCACCTAATGCGGGGGGTCTCTGGAACGTAACCCCCATGATAGGTGAGGGATCACTGTGTGTGTGTGTGTGTGTGTGTGTGTGTGTATATGAACACGAGAAGCTCGACAAATACCAAGGGCTCAGAGAGGAGCTGGAAAGGATGAGGAAGATGAAGGTAACAGTGGTCCCCGTGGTAATCTGAACACTCGGGGCAGTGACCCCCAAACTGGGAGAGTGGCTCAGCAGATTCCTGGAACAACATCTGAGATCTCTGTCCAGAAGAGCACAATACTGGGAACAGCTAAGATACTGCGCAGGACCCTCAAGCTCCCAGGCCTCTGGTAGAGGACCCGAGCTTGGAGGGCAAAATAGACCTCCCATAGGGGCGAGCTGGGATTTTTATATATATATATAATGATATACTACAATTGCTAAACAGGAGTTTTGTTTTGAAAAAGCATTTGAAATATGATCTGATCGTTGTGTTTTCTTTTTTTCTATATTGTGCATAATGACTGTTCAGTAGTGTTTTTCATTTTGATTGACTCGGGGTCTGATCTGACAACACTGTTTGCTTTTGAGCACTGTTTGAACTGTTTTGAGGCAATAGTTTGGTTTTGTAGGAAGAGTCAGAGGTTTCGTGAAAGCAGTTTGAAAATTGAGTTTTGTGTTTACAGATTAGAGAAATGGAGGGATGGTTTCAAGAAATGTGTCTTGGCAATTGAGAAAAACTGTAATCTAAAGAATAATAATCGTAGTATCAATATAAGGACTCACAAATGTCATCAAATTCCTGGAGGGAGATCACTGAGACTATAAGAATGAAACTAACAGATATGTTCACACCTGGAAAAAAAAATCAGGAGGGGAAAAGTTCCATATTGTAAAACACCAACGAAACAACGAAGATCCATGAATACATCAGGAAGATGGGCACAGAGGATCATGTGTTCAGTGAGTACCTCAGGCAGCAAAAACCCAGGAAAGAACAGGAAGAAGAACAGGAACCATCATGGAAAAATAGGCCTCTGCACAGCATGTACCACCAGCACATTAAAGAAGTGGCTGATAATCAAAGTCTACCAATGGCTGAACAAGGCTGGACTAACAGACAGCACAGAGGCACTAATCATGGCAGCACAGGAACAAGCTCTAAGTACAAGATCAATAGAGGCTGGGGTCTACCACGCCAGGCAGGACCCCAGGTGCAGGCAGTGCAGAGATGCTCCTGAGACATTCCAGCACATAACAGCAGGGTGAAAGATGCTAGCAGGCAGGACATACATGGAACTGTATACTTAAGACCCTTCTGACTGAAAGCATAGTATACAGGAACATCTGTGCCAAGTATGACCTGGAAGTCCTGAGGTCCACTCTGGATGATGTGACCTGTTTCTTTCCTGGACACATGACAGACTTTTTTAACTCAGGAGTGACATCACTTCCTGTTCCAACATCTGAGGCAGAGTATGATCAAGGTTTCAAGTTTCTGTGCTGCTACTGGATGGTTTCCTGTGGAAGTATTACTATTATTACATATTATTATATATGGCAGTATTACTATTATTATATATTATAATATGTATGTATGTAATATATATATATATATATATATGTATATATATATATATATATATTAGGGGTGGGACTCGATTAAAAAATTAATCGAATTAATTCCAAGCTTTGTAATTAATTAATCAAAATTAATCGCATTTTAATCGCATTTCAATATTTGACATGAGAAATATTAATTTAAGTTTAGTTGATGAATAAATCAATATACATAAGCTTAAACTTCAAAATGTTGTTTATTTTCCCACCAGTCTACTACACAGACCAACGAAGGGTGGAAGTGCTCCTGTGATAAGCAAACACCTGAAATTAAAGTTAAGCATCATAACTGGATAGTTTTATTCAACATTAATGTCTCACTTGTTATAGTTGGAAATTAATCATTCTCTCATTTGTATTCCTTGATGGTGAAATGCTTGTTTTAACAGCTTATTTTGAATTAAAGACTTAAAATTAAACCACAAAAAGGAGAAAAAGTTCATTCTCCGTTTAACCAGCTGTTTTTACACAGCTGTGCTTCGCACTCATGGTTGCTAGGCGACATGAGCTACGCAGAGGTGACGGCAGCTGATATGAAGGCTAGCTGCTCACTTCCGGCCTTTGTGGTGTTCGTGGGCTGCGAAAGACGTGGGCCGGGTCCTTCGCAGGATGCGGCCCCTAATTTGGACATTGTGCGTTGATATAATCTGTATGCCGGGAACTCGTGCACTGAGAAACGTTCCACGGTGCAAAGTGCGATTAAAATGCGTTAAATTTTTAACGCGTTAATTTCCCCGTAATTAATTAATCGAAATTAACGCGTTAAAGTCCCACCCCTAATATATATATATATATATATATGGCCCAGGTCTCTCCCTCTCTCTCTCTCTCTCTCTCTCTGTGTGGAGTTTGCATGTTCTCCCCATGCTTGCGTGGGTTTCCTCCGGGTACTCCGGTTTCCTCCCACAGTCCAAAGACATGCACTTGCTGGGGTTAGGTTAAATGAATAGTTGTTTGTCTCGCTGTGTTGGCCCTGCGACAGGCTGGCGACCTGTACAGAGTGTACCCTGCCTCTTGCCCTATGACAGCTGGGATAGGCTCAAGCTCCCAGCTCCCCCGGCGACCCTGAACAGGATAAGCGGAAGTGAGTGGATGGATGGATATGACGGCATTACTAAGTCATATTTCAGCAGTTAGATGTGTGAATCGTCCTCCTGCAGTGAGTAATTTTATCACAATTAAACCAGTGAAAATGAAACGATTTAGAAACCGTAACTCTGATCATGACCTGCTCCACAGCATCTGTTACCATGGAGAGCATCTGTTACTAGAGAGCCACCTTCACTCTGTAAACTCTGACTTTAAGCTCAGCATCCCTCTCTAACATCGATCTCTAACATCGATCTCTAACATCCCTCTCTAACATCGATCTCTAACATCCCTCTCTAACATCGATCTCTAACATCGATCTCTAACATCCCTCTCTAACATCGATCTCTAACATCGATCTCTAACATCCCTCTCTAACATCGATCTCTAACATCGATCTCTAACATCGATCTCTAACATCGATCTCTAACATCGCTCTCTAACATCGATCTCTAACATCGATCTCTAACATCCCTCTCTAACATCGATCTCTAACATCCCTCTCTAACATCCCTCTCTAACATCGATCTCTAACATCCCTCTCTAACATCGATCTCTAACATCGATCTCTAACATCCCTCTCTAACATCGATCTCTAACATCCCTCTCTAACATCGATCTCTAACATCCCTCTCTAACATCGATCTCTAACATCGATCTCTAACATCGATCTCTAACATCCCTCTCTAACATCGATCTCTAACATCGATCTCTAACATCGATCTCTAACGTCGATCTCTAACATCGATCTCTAACGTCGATCTCTACCATCGATCTCTAACATCGATCTCTAACATCGATCTCTAACGTCGATCTCTAACGTCGATCTCTACCATCGATCTCTAACATCGATCTCTAACGTCGATCTCTAACATCGATCTCTAACATCGATCTCTAACATCGATCTCTAACATCGATCTCTAACATCCCTCTCTAACATCGATCTCTAACATCGCTCTCTAACATCGCTCTCTAACATCGCTCTCGCTTCGTAGCTACAGCCTGTGGACGGCAGCCTGTGCGGGCCGTGGCCTCTGAAGGTGCCACAGCTAAAGGCTGCTGCTGCCACGGTCACAGTAACTGTGTCTCAGAGACATGCGGCTCAGTTTAGAACAGCTACAGCTCACCTGCAGACACCGACACCAACACGCTGACCAACAGCAAGGCCGAGCACACCGGTACAAATGTTCCAGCAGCCATTTCCGTGTTACACCCAGGATAACACGGAAATGACGTAGACTGATTTCCGGATCCTGCTCATATTTATTTTTTCTCTCATGTGAGTTTTGGCAAAAATATAATTTCATAGTGACGCTGGAGCTGCTGGAAAATATGAGAGTTTTGGGGGAGAAATTTCAGTGAATTTTTCTTGTTTGAATTTCGACTTCTTCTATGATTCGAAGTTCTTGTCTGAGTGGCGACGCCTAACGTTTGGGAGAAGACTGCAACGAATCCGGCGTTTATGTGCCGGTGGTGGTTGGTGATGGCACCTCTTGCCAAATGCTAAAATAGTGTAGGTAGGTACAGGTGGTGGTAAGACCAACACTCTTTGTAGAGTCGCGTTGGGCCTCATCCACAAACAGGTTTGTGTAAACTGTGAGTCAGACAAGTGATGAAGACCTTTCTGACTGAAAGCTACTGCTGCCATTATTTTACTGAACCACATAAGCAGAAAATGCTCAGAAACAGAATTCAGTAAACAATGATAAAATACATGTAAAGAACACAAAATACTAAGTATTTACTTTTTATAGCTTTTATAAAACATGTTCCAACAGACATCATCTTATCATGTGATCTGATTTCTGATGCTGCAGAATCTGGATGCTTTTATTTCAGTGAGTGTCTCAGCTCACAGCTCAGCTGCTGCTTGATCTCCACCTGTTCTTCTTTTTCTCACTGTCTGTTAGTCTTTATTTTATATCAATATCATTTCTGTCTTGGCTTCCTGTCCCACTCTGGGTGTAGATGGGAGTGGTGGTTGCAGTGTTCAGTGTAATCATTGGGGAATGTTGTGTGTTTGTGTTGTAGTCTGATCCTGGTGTTAGTGGATCAGCTCCAGTGTATCCAAAGCTGTAATGTCCAACAAGGTAACCAGGGCAGTGCCCCAGAGCAGTGCTATCGGTGTTAGTGCTGACACTATCGATCCAAATATCTGTAACACGTTGCTCCCATTCTGCTCTGTGATCTCTGGCCATAATATAATGAGATCATCAGGCTTGTTTTTCATCTCTCTGTGCTGATGTGCTTAATATGTATTTAAAGAGTGTTATAATTATGATCTGGGAGAAGCAGACATGCAGACTGTAGTCTCTTAATAGTACTAACATCTTGGAGCCTGAAGCATTCCTGCCAACATTCCTCAGAGTTACTGAGGAACTTCAGAGGACACACTGCACTGGCATCCACATGATACCAGCAATACCAACCCAGCAACAAAGAAGGGGAAGGGAAACAGAAGTTCTTCATGGAGAACCAGTGAGGCTGTTTGGACTTTCCTGTTACGCATTACAGTGGCTGCAGGGTTGGACTGAGATAACAGGTGCTGCCAGGACTCTGTTCATGCAACGCAGCGCTGATGTTACAGGTTTACCTGACCTGTTGTTTACAGCTGTGGCTGACAGAGTGATAATCAGGCTGCTGACGACAAGTTAAAACAGCCCTCAGACCGGTCAGGTGAGCCTGTCAGCACCTGTGCAGGTATCTGTCAGCCCCCATATCCAACATGTAGAGACAAGCAGCAAACAGCCTGCAGGCAGAGCGAGCAGCTGCTGCAGCTCTTCTTCTAAATCACATGACTGTGATTCTCTGATTGAGCTGATCTTCTTCTACTGTTCAGATAAAGGCTGACAGCTGTTGCTTCTTCAGGTGATCAAACACACTGAATTAATTGAATCTGATGATGTGACATCTGAGCTTCATGTGTAACAGGAAGCAGTAAAGTGAAGCTTTAATCCTGCTTCATTAACATGAACAATCTGTTAATCCACTGAAGCTCACAGACTTCAGTCAGATCAGCTAAAAGGCTGAAAGAGGTCATTTTAAACACTTACTGTTGATGTGAAGGAGCTCTGAGAGCCTCAAACACTCTGCTGATCCTCAGGAGGAAAATGATCCACTGACAGAGGAAAAGTGTGATCTTGGTGTTCCCGTCTGCTTTTATTCCACACAAACAAAAACGCTGAGAAAAAGCTCAAATCTAAAAATGAGGACATGAAACATCACAAGTTCCAGTCTGAAGATAAAGTGACCTCTGCACCAAACAGTCAGCAGCAAACAGACTGTCCTGAGTTTCCGTGTCGACACTCCCTGCACCTGAGCCGTAACCACAGCAACACATTCCTGTTTTCCTGCTCTGCCCATATATGGGAACACCTGGGCACTCAGAGGGAACAATAACAGGAAGTGAACTAGTTTCACTGACACAGGGTGATGAGCAGAGAGCTCCCACTTAACTCTGTCTGTGAACTCACATCAGTTTGGGCTGATGAATAAAGGTCAAAGGTCATGACCTTCTGAGCAACACATTTAGGCACAAATCAAAGGAAAAGTGTAGTTAATGCTGCAAACACGACACAGGAAACTCTGTGTGTGAGGGATTATTCCCAACATCAGACATGATGAACCAAAGAGGAAGCAGAACCATGATGGTCAGTGTGAGAGCTTCTTGAAGCTCTCTGACTCTGTTTGTCTGCAGGGAAATGATTCCAGTTCACTTCATGGATCCAAATATTCTTTCATTCCTGGAAAACAATCTGCTGCTGCTGAGCGGCTCTGCCCTCTGTGTAGAGCCGCAGAGGGATTAGATCCTCAGTGATGACTCTGCTAATTTAAGACAACACAGTTAATGATGCATGAGACAGAGGGTGCTGATGCAGCAATCAGAAGGTCAGGGGTTCTCTTTGTGTGACCAAAATAAAACAGCTGAGCTCACACAGTAACCAGCAGAGGGCGATGAGGAGCTGACCTCCTGGCTCAAAGGTCACGTTGATTATGAAACACGTTCCCATCTCCTCAGATCCAGAATAACTTGTCAGTATTGAGCAGTGATTATTGGTCTCCAGCAGAGCAGAGAAGACTATAATAAGAAGGCTGTGACGTCTCTGTGTCACACTTTCACTTCCTTCTCTGTGACAGCCTGAGGCCTCCATCAGCTCCACACTGAGGCAGCCTTCAACGCTTCAGTGCTGCAGTAATGCAGAGGTCCGGGCTCTGGGGGGCCGATCTGTGACTGATGGTGTTCCTCTGAGTGTTTTTATATCCAGGATGTTTTTACTGCATGTGTGAGTGTTTGGGCTCATTGTCAGGCTGCAGATGAAGCTGAAGCCCATCAGAGAGTTTACACATGGTTCTTCATGCTGGATCAAACTCTGATGGTTCTTTTCTGGGTTCATCATTCCATCAGATTTGAACAGACCTCCAACCCCATTGGCTGAAATGCAGCCCAGACCATGACAGAGCCTCCACCCTGTTTTAGAGATGGATGCAAACACTCACTGCTGACCTCTGCTGACCTCCTCTGAGCATACTGATGATGATGTGAATCAAAAATGTCAGATGTGGGTTCATCCCTCCATCAGACCTGCTGCCATGATTTTCAGTGCAGTTCTTGTGTATCCTGACAAACCTCAGCCTTTCCTCTGTTTGCCTTCACTAAGAACGGCTTCCTGACAGCTGCTCTTCCACTCAGACCATTTCTGAGGAGGCTACATGAACCACAGAGGATCAGCTGAAGGACTGTCAGGCTTTCAGCTAACAGCTGATTGGGAATCAGCTGATTGGTACAAAAACACTATTTTATGCCTTTAAAACTGTGTTTGACATTTTTGAAGCTTCAACTAAAGAAACGAGAACAATGATGTGTTTGTGTGTGGAAACAACACTGGTTCATCCTGATGCTTTCTGCTGGAAGGACTCACAGGTCAGTGTGAACCACAGAAACATTTAGAAGAGGCTCAGGAAGCAGAAGTGGACTGAGAATGAGAGGAAAACGTGTTTGTAAAGCAGAGAAACTGAGAGACTCTCAGAGAGCCTGAAGAACTGCTGCTGAAGAACCTTCAACATGATGAGAGTCTGGCTGCTTGGAGGCCAAATATGAAGACATGAGGGCTGGACCAAGACTTATGCACAACACCGTGTCTGCATGATACCTTTAAGCAGCAGCTTCATTCAAAGAGTTTTACAGTAACAGAGACACTGCACTGTTTTCTGGAACAGTTTTACCACATCTATTTTAACATGATGATGAGGAAGTCCCCCCCCCACTGTCTCTGCACCAATAGTAAAGCTGGTGCTCAGAGGAAGAGGGCGGGGCTTTACTTGGTGTCAGTGAGAGAAATGACAAAAAGCTCAAATGAGTGAGAAGGACGATGAAGGAAACATCTGTGCTGTGTCTGCTCTGTAAGTAGAATCTCTGTGTTTGTTTGAATTATTGACCTTTGACTGTCTGCTCTCCTGATAACTGATGATGGAGGAGAAGACATGAAAAACTAATCAGGCTGAATTCAAGTTCAAACACCACGAGGACCAACTGCAGGTCTGAGGAGGAAGTGTAACAATGTTACTGATGAATCTAACAGTGAGAAGCTTCAATCAAATGTTGCTGATTGTGTGAACAGAACAGTGCAGCGGACACACACCAGTTAAAGTGGGATTGTGTAAATCCTCCTGTCATAATGATACTGTAACTTTAAGCGTTTCCTGGTTCAGCAGGAACTCCATTAGTGGAGCATGAAGTCCAAAATGTTGTGATCAGTTTGATTTTATAATTGTGTCACTGTGAGGATGAAACGTTCATTCCTGGAGCCTCTGTTAGACTACGGGCACCATTTTCTGACCTGCTTTGGCTCTCTGCTCCTCTCAGAGGGAAGCATCACTGTAAATCAATACAAAGTTGTTCTGAGTGATCACCTTTGTGTGTTCATGTCAAACCAACCTGAGTGTCATTTCTCTTTAGTTCTGATCTCACTGCTGAGCTGCACAACAAACCAAGGTCAGTAACCTTCTTCTGTCACAGCTTCAACCTGATCAATGCTCACTAATATGACCTGTTTGGCTTCATGTTTCATTGTAACCCTCACAGCTCGTCTGACTGTGAGTCCCAGCAGCTCTCAGTTCTTTGAAGGAGACTTTGTGTCTCTGAGCTGTGAGGAGGACGACAGCTCTGCTGGATGGACTCTGAGGACAGAGGACTCAGTGTAGGGATGGGGGGTTTGGAAAGTGGTCTGGTTCTACCTGTACCATCAGCTACATTGACAAATCAGCAGACAGTGGAGTTTACTGGTGTGAGTCCAGAGAGGGTGCCATCAGTAACATGGTTAAGCTCACAGTCTCTGGTAAGCTGAGTGTGTGGAGTTAGTGTTGATGAAGCTGTGTGTAAATGGATGAAATGCTGTAGTTTGTCTCTGTGTTGAGGTGGATCAGTGATCCTGCAGAGTCCTGTCCTCCCTGTGATGGAGGGAGATGACGTCACTCTGCTCTGTCAAACAAAGACCACTCCCTCCAACCTCCCAGCTGCTTTCTATAAAGATGGCTCCCTCATCAGGAAGCAGCCTACAGGTCACATGACCATCCAGCATGTTTCCAGGTCTGATGAAGGCCTCTACAAGTGTGACATCAGCGGTCATGGAGAGTCTCCATCCAGCTGGATCACTGTCACAGGTGACACACTCACCTGTCTGTGTTTCTGCAGGTTTCAACATTCACAATGTGACCAGAACTTAATGACTGTGTTTGCTTTATTTTAGAGAGACCCACCACCACACCTCCACCTACATCCACCTCTGTCCCTCCATCAGCCCCTCTCTCTGGTTCCTCTCCTCCTCTTCTCTCTGTGATGTCCTTTCTTAAATCAGTCTGTATTGGGGTCCTGCTGGTGTTACTGGTTCTACTGGTGAGACGTGTTTGTAGGAAACCTGAAGGTGAGCCTCAGATTTCTGGATTTTACTTGTTTTCTTTTTATTTCCATTTTCTTTCCATGTGAGTAACTCCAAATATAGAAATCATTTGTGATTTGGTTCACACATGAGCTGCTGAGAGGATGAAGGTGTTGCTGAGATGAGGCGTATAAAGAGACGGCCTGAACAGAGCAAAGATCTCTGATTGTGTGTTTTCAGCCTCTCAAACTGTCCTTTAACCAAAGAATCATTTAAAGTGTTGCATGTTAAACCACAGCAGCTCCTTCCTGCTGCTGGAGCCCATCACACTTCTCACTGCAGTGTGCGTTTGTGTCTCTGCTCTGTGGTGAAGAGTGTCAGTTTGCACTGAAAGAAGATGGCGGCTTTGTGGGCGTGGCCTTCCTTTGCAGACAAACCCCTCCCACTTCTATCAGCAGAGGTGTGAAGGAGAGAAAGTAACTGAGAAGCTGTTGCAGGTCCTCAGATTCATCCCTGACTCTCTGCACGAGCCAACATTACAAACAGTGTTGTTGCTGCTCTGATTCTAATGTGTGTGATTGTGCAGAGAGTGATGCAGCTGATGGCAGCTACACACAAACAGACACACAGCCGCTCTTCATCTGTGACTCTGAACACAGTCGTCTTTACTTCCTCTTCCTCTCACTGTGATGGTGACATCATCTCTCGGGTTCAGGCTTCGCTTGTGAAAGATCTCAAAGTTCTCTCTGAGAGCAGCTGTGGGAACGCTGATGTTTTCCCTCAAAGAGAACAAGCAGCAGGATCAAAGGTCACTGAGAGCCTTGTTCTAAACAGGAAGTGACCAAACACCTTCCTCAGGTGAGAGCTGAAGACCTTCTGCATCAGGCTGATGTGTGAGAACACCACACTGTGGAAACTGTGTGTGTCTGTCACACTAACTGCTGCAGCTTCACAGCATTTGAACACAGTGAACACAACAATTTAACACTTTAACCGCAGTGAAGCAGGTTTGTCATCATAGATGTGAGTCTGTGTGTGTGTGTGTGTGTCCTGTAATAACCTGAGTCAGAGTTGTTGGCTGTGCTGACTGAAGGTCAAACTTGTCTCTGCAGTCTGAGGAAACCTGCTGCTCTTTGTAGAAACATCACTCACTCTCATGGTGATGCAACATTACAGATGATGATAGAAATGATAGAAATGTTGTGCCACAGCTGCAGTGTAATCATGTAACAGTGCTGTGCAGTTCTTGCAGCTGCAGTGATGTCTGATGTGTTTGATTGTGCAGAGACTGATACAGCTGTGGTCTACTCAGCAGTGACAGGTGGAGACGTCAGCTATGGAGAACCAACCATCAGAACAAGGAGGCCCAGGTACAGCTGCTCTGTGACACAAACAAGCTAGCTGCTAGCCCCGTGCTAAGCTAAGCTAAGGCCACATGACTCCAGCTCAGAGCTGTGAAGGAAGTCAGAGTTCTCACCTCTGTGTCAGTAATAACCTGTTTCCTGAGAAGCTGACCTGAGATCAGTGCAGCAGGATGTGAGGGCAGCTATAGAGTCGTGTTTCCTCTTGTCTCAACACAGTGCTCAACAATACAACATTAAGCTTTCCTCTGACAAATAATTGATGTTCCATCAAATATCAGTGTGAACTGGGACTGTGTGATGCAGAGAGGTGCAGGTTGGAGGTCTTGATTGAACTCCAAAGCTTGTAATCATGTTTCCTGTTGTTTGAACTGTGTGTGTTTGTGTTCAGACTTTAAACCAGAGCCAGACGTCGTCTACTCTTCACTGAAGTATCCACCAGTCCAACCACTGACGTCCAGCTGCTGCTCTCTGACTGCTCCCCCAGCACCTCACAGACCATCCACATGTTTACAAGACTCATGACTCAAAAATCATTTTTTCAATGGATTTAAAAAAAAAAAAATCTTTTCTTGTTTTGCTGCAAACTGTGCACTGGGACATAAATGCTCATATTTCCATTCATCATAAACCTCACTGTTGTTTAGTTGTTTCCATTACATCCACATGTTACAAAAAAAATATTTTTATCGGTTTTAGTTCTTGTCCTCCTTTAATGAGACTGATACAAATAAGAAATAACATCTAATACTTTACTGGAATTTTAACAGTGTGTGAAAATCTATTTTTCTATTGATCAGAATCTAATAAAAGCTTCCAGCTGCTTTTTGATCACACTGACTTCAGTGATCTTCATAGTTTGGATTTGTTCCCTCAGCAGCAGCTTAGTTTCTCTGCAGATCAATAAACGCTTTTGGATCAGCTGTTTTCCTCAAGCTTTTTATTTATTGCTCCTCCCCCTCAAGTGTCACACTCAGTGTGGGAACTCTGCTGACATCTACTGGTGAAACTCGGTATCACACCATGCCAGCTGCTTTATAAACAACAGTTACCAGGTCACAGATGAACCCTTCAGGGCTGCAGTTTAACCACATGCTGAACAACAGAAATTAGAAGATGTTACACTTCAAATCAGTGCTTTTATATGATTTTTTGTTTTTTAGGGGTATGTTAGACAGGATTAAATTCACTGTGGGGGGAAACCAGTAAACCTGACCCTAAACAGGTCAATATTATTCTAGTATAACAGGAGGCCAAATGTTACTCTGCCATCAGGAAGAAGCTGGTCAGGTACCATGTTTCTGAGATTTTAGGACAAACAGAATAATCTCAGCGTTCTCTGAATTCCATTCTCTTATTTCAGCTGCTCCCTTTAGGGGGCGCCACAGTGTTTATGTTTATTCTTGTAATTGCTGATGACCCAGGGTTGTGGGGGGTGGGATGTGAGCAGTGGGGTGACCGCTGTTAACCCCTTTAACTTTATTTTTTCTTAAATAATGTGTACAAAATGATCACTCAAGAACAAATTCAAAGGTTCTTTTTCAGGCAGAGTGTTCAGAAAGTATAATACAAAAATTTAATAAAAATGTCCTTTCATTCGCTAATTTTCTGGCTTTTTTCTTAAATAAACAAGCTGTACAAAATTATCACTCCACAATGTTATAAAACATTTATGCTTCTGAGCCCCCCCCCCCCCCCCCCCCCCCCCCCCCCCCTACTTACGGCCCCGATTTGATGTCAAAAATATGACAGTTTGGCCCTTTAAATCACTTTTTTGATATTTCGCTAATTCCTCTTAAATGGAGGGGAAAGCAAAGCACTTCCACGGGCCGGAAGTGGCCCACGAGCTGACAATTTTTATTTTATTTTTTCCAAATAAAATATGTTACATGTGACTTGACAGTATAACATCAAAACTGTGTGGAGGGGAGGAGCACAGTGTGCCTGCTCTGTGCTGTGACAGGAGCAGCACTGCATACAGGAGAGAAACTGAAGCTCAAATATCGATCTCATTACACTGGTATTGATCAACATCAATACCAACGTTGGCATCGATATTATCGATATTTGGATTGATCCGCCCACCACTAGTAGAGACGAGCAGCAAACAGCCTGCAGGGAGAGAGTGGTTAATGGTTAATGTTCAGATAAGTCTGTTCAGAGGTTTATCAGAGTGCCCATGGGCTTTAAAACCTCTTCCTGTAGCCTGCACCAGCACTTTGCAAACTTGACACAGGCCAATGACTCAGGTAAAAATCAAGCATAATTTTGTTTGTGTCATTGTAAGTTTGCATAACCAGGATGTGACATTGTGATTAATTCTAAATAATTATACACATGGAATACAGCCAGAAGCAACAGGTGATGTGGAAATCCGGAAGCCCAAGTCCAAGTCCACCAGCAAAACAGGTTTGAAGTCTACACTTTATCAAGCATATCTAGGTAAGTTATTAGTAATAGAAATCTATTATCAATTAGTTTTATCACTTCCTGTAAAGAGCATCCTAAAGATATTTCACGTTTTAATAGTTTCTTGGGGGCACAATAACCGTGTGAAGATGCAAACACTTATCTGACAATGCTACAATACTCACCTGAGACAGGAACATCATAAATACTTTAAGGCAACTTTACTCCTCTGTTGCTTTTTTCTTTTTAAGGTCCCTTTCCTGACCCTCATATACTGGAACTTGCAGAGAAGCTGAAAAGCATGTGCCCACAACCTGGAATATGCAAATCACTTCTGAATCGAGACGAAGAGCTGCTCTTGGTGGACTCCAGATTTGGTCCTGTACCATATGGCTCAGTTTTGTCATACCAATACCCATCTGAAAGTAGGAATGAATTAATCAAGCACCCAGTTGCCCCAGAATACCCACAACTGCCCGTTGATAATTACAGATTTTAATCCAAATTTGACTTCATACCAAACTACAAACAGAAATGTCACATGGAAAGCCTAAAAGTGACTGCCACACAAGCAGCCATGATAGAAAAAGCATCACGGGAACAGTCTACCTGACAGCTTTGGTTCAAGCAGTCTTAATTTTGACAGCAAATTTTGATTTAGTTTTAGTCATAGTCTTTTGCCGAAAATGTAATTTAGTTTTAGTCATAATTTAGTCATGTGAATAGTTTTAGTTTTAGTCTAGTTTTAGTCGACGAAATTATCGTAAGAATGTAGTCGACTAAAATACAAAGAGTCTAAAATGTAAATGCTTTTTCTTCACAAAAAATTAAACATTTATTAAAAGTTATGGAATATTATTAATAATATTAACATTATCGTTTCACCTGCTTCCCACACACCTGATCATTAACACCACCTTACTGAGATAATCCGAGCGTTTTACAGCAGGACGCTCTGAAAGGTACAGGGCAGTGTTCAGGACTAAGATTATAAAGGCTAATCCACCGCGGTGTGGAGATTTTCTCTAAACACAAACTGGGAAAAACACTTTACCCTGCATGACATTAAAATGCTGACCTTTGCATGGAGATCTGGGTGACTGGTTTGCAGTTGTTTAAGATTTGTCGTGTTTTTACCCGAGATAGTCGCCCCACATGGTTTACACATCGTTTTGTTTGTAACGGCATCAAAGGACAAATGTGTCCATACATCGGCTCTTCTCTTTTTCCCTGCTGACATTGTTTACATAACTTAGTTCTATCAGAAGTAACGACCAATCACAGGCTAGTTTGTCCTTCCCGGGTTTAGAGCAAATTTGCGCAACTGTGTGTTTGATTGGATGTTTTCCTAACTTATCCCACCCTGTCACAAAATTAAATGAGTTCTGATTGGATGTCGTCCGCGCCAAGCATTTTCGTCTGGTTTTCATTTGTTGACGAAAGTGTCAGTTAATTTTGCCATCATTTTTATCATTTTGTAGTTTTTATTCAGTTATCGTCTCATTTTTGTCATGAAAAAAAGGGTCGAAATATTTCGTCAACAAAAGTAACACTGGGCTTGAGGTACGCCGGCCTCGTGTCACAGCCAGCAGATTTTATGAGGCATGCTGTTAAGTGTTATTATTTTATTTTGATAGCGCCCTTGCACATTAGGTGGGAAATGTTGGTTGACGCTTTACGGTACGTCGGAGTGTGACGTCATTACTTTCATGTGTTTGTTCTCACCATGGCAACTGTCAACAAAGGAGTCGGACAGAGAAACCTGTGCTGTATATATGTCGTTGAGAGGCTGTACTGACGGAGCCTGTTCTGTTTAATAAATATGCCCAAAGGCTAAAAGGAAATGGAGTCACGTCTGGCTTGTCCTTCCGCACGCAAGAAAGAAGGCTGTGTGACCAAGCTCAACACATGCCATGTTTCCAGAGAAACTTCTTCCCAAGTCCTGGCAGCAAGAATCATCAAAGGTACACCACAAAGCAGGGACATGAGAAGAGGACAGGACCTGGAACCGGAAGTGTTAAAGCAGAACTCTGATGCACGCAATGTGTCAGTAGT
The DNA here is from genome assembly GCF_007364275.1 of Archocentrus centrarchus. Lineage (NCBI taxonomy): Eukaryota > Metazoa > Chordata > Actinopteri > Cichliformes > Cichlidae > Archocentrus > Archocentrus centrarchus. The sequence continues at coordinate 97,021 of NW_022060294.1, forward strand.
GCCATGTGGAGCCATCAGCCATCCAGATGCTCCCCACCTTGGGGCAAGCCCAGATGCAAGGGTTTATGACCCTACAGCATCACCCTCATTCGGCCTCGCCGAGGTGAAGTGCTGCAATGTGGCACCAGTCATGGAGGTTAAACACCTTAAAGTAGTTGGAGATGTGGCTATGCTGAAACCCACCCACAAGTACTACTGGCAGGTGAAGGGGCAGCTTGCCATTACTGGTCTTGAATGGTGTGATATCATCACAGATACTCAGTCTGATGTCACCATTCAGAATATTTGGAGGGACGAAGGACTTATGAAATCCCTGAGAGACAAGCTTGACACATTTTATTATCATGTCTATATGGATGTCTACCTGAACCTAAAATCAAAATTGTAGACTTACAGTTTATAGACAGTAAATTCAGAATATGTTGAAAATTGTTGGTTTTGTTTGCTGTTGCTTTATTATGCTGTTTTGTTTGCTGGCATATTGATCTGTCTGATTAAATTTTTATTATTAGCTTGAATTGTGCCGTTTTTTGAAAACCACATGAACAAACATTGTGAAAGTATTTTTCAGCTTTTTGGACAATTTGTTTACAGCAGTGATTCCCAAAGTGTGGGCTGGGGCCCCCTGGTGTGTGGGCCACAGTAATAACAGCAATTCAGATTGAAATGACTCACACTTATGTACAGTTACATATTTTTATAAATTTATTTATATAAAAAGTGAAGTAGCTGAAATATAGGTGGTTAATTTGTGATATTACTCATTATTCTGAACTATTTCCCCTGTATTGAAGTTTGTGTCCCAGTGGCAGGTGGGTCACATATTGGCATTAGTACATATGACTGTGTAGCATTAGCAATTTATAGCCAACAGCCTGTGCTGTTTATATTATTTCCATCATTCCATCCATTCTCTTCCGCTTATCCGGGGCCAGGTCGCGGGGGCAGGAGCCTAAGCAGAGGAGCCCAGGCTTCCCTCTCCCCAGCCACCTCCTCCAGCTCAACCAGAGGGACCCCAAGGCGTTCCCAGGCCAGCCGAGAGATATAATCTCCCCAGCGTGTCCTGGGTCTACCACGGGGCCTCCCCCGGTGGGATATGCCTGGAACACCTCACCCAAGAGGCGGCCAGGAGGCATCCTAATCAGATGCCCGAGCCACCTCAACTGGCTCCTTTTGATGTGGAGGAGCAGCGGCTCTACTCTGAGCCTCTCCCGGATGGCCGCATTCCTCATCTTATCTCTAAGGGAGGGGCCAGCCACCCTCATTTCTGTCGCTTGTATTCGCGATCTTATTCTTTCAGTCACTACCCAAAGCTCATGACCATAGGTGAGGGTAGGAACGTAGATCGACCGGTAAATCGAGAGCCTCGCTTTTACACTAAGCTCCCTCTTTACCACGACAGACCGGTGCAGCGTCCGCATCACTGCAGAAGCAGCCCCGATCCGTCTGTCGATCTCCCGCTCCCTTCTCCTGCCACTCGTGAACAAGACCCCAAGATACTTGAACCCGGAGAGGGCACTCCACCCTTTTCCAGCTGACGACCATGACCTCAGACTTACAGGTGCTGATTCTCATGCCGGCCGCTTCACACTCGGCTGCAAACCGTTCCACTGTGAGCTGGAGGCCACCCCCTGATTCAATTCAATTCAATTCAATTTTATTTATATAGCGCCAAATCACAACAAACTGTCGCCTCAAGGCGCTTTGTATTGTGGGTAAAGACCCTACAATAATACAGAGAAAACCCAACAGTCAAAACGACCCCCTATGAGCAAGCACTTGGCGACAGTGGAAAGGAAAAACTCCCTTTTAACAGGAAGAAACCTCTAGCAGAACCAGGCTCAGGGAGGGGCAGTCATCTGCCGCGACCGGTTGGGCTGAGGGGAGAGAAAGACATGCTGTGGAAGAGAGCCAGAGATTAATATCAATTAATGATTAAATGCAGAGTGGAGTATAAACAAAGTAAATAAGGTGAATGATAAACAGTGCATTATGTGAACCCCCCAGCAGACTAGGCCTATAGCAGCATAACTAAGGGATGGTTCAGGGTCACCTGATCCAGCCCTAACTATAAGCTTTATCATAAAGGAAAGTTTTAAGCCTAATCTTAAAAATAGAGAGGGTGTCTGTCTCCCGAATCCAAGCTGGAAGCTGGTTCCACAGAAGAGGCGCCTGAAAGCTGAAGGCTCTGCCTCCCATTCTACTCTTAAGTATCCTAGGAACCACAAGTAAGCCAGCAGTCTGAGAGCGAAGTGCTCTGTTGGGGTGATATGGTACTATGAGGTCTTTGAGATAAGATGGTGCCTGATTATTCAAGACCTTGTATGTGAGGAGAAGAATTTTAAATTCTATTCTAGATTTAACAGGGAGCCAATGAAGAGAAGCCAATATGGGAGAAATATGCTCTCTCTTTCTAGTCCCTGTCAGTACTCTAGCTGCAGCATTTTGGATGTAGCCAACAGGACCACATCATCTGCAAAGAGCAGAGATGAGACTCAGGCCACCAAGGAAGAAGCCTTCCACCACCTGGCTACACCTAGAAATTCTGTTCATAAAAATTATGAACAGAATCGGTGACAAAGGGCAGCCCTGACGAAGTCCAACACCCACAGGAAACAAATCCGACTTATTACCGGCTATGCGGACCAAGCTCTCACTGCGGTTGTGACGGAATGGCCCGCACCAACGGGCCAGACACTCCATACCGCCGCAGGACCTCCCAAAGGATACCCCGAGGGACACGGTTGACTGGTTGGGCAAACTCCCACGCACACTTGAATATCCTTGAGAGGATAAAGAGCTGGTCCAGCATTCCGCGACCAGGACGAAAACTGCCTTGTTCGTCCTGGATCCGAGGTTCAACTAACGGACGGACCCTCCTTTCCAGCACCCTGGCATAGACCTTACCGGGGAGGCTAAGGAGTGTGATCCCCGAAAGTTGGAGCACACCCTCCGGTCTCCCTTCTTAATGATGGGGACCACCACCCCGGTCTACCAATCCAATGGCACTGCCCGAGATCTCCATGCGATGTTGCAGAGGCGTGTCAACCAAGACAGCCCTACAACATCCAGAGCCTTCAGGAGGTCCTCGAAGTATTCCTTCCACCATCTGACTATAGCCTCAGTTGAAGACAGTAGCACCCCACCCGCACTATAAACCGTGTGAGTGGCGCACTGCTTTCCCCTCCTGAGTCACCTGATGGTTTTCCAGAATCGTTTCGATGCTGTCCAAAAGTCTTTTTCCATGGCCTCACCAAACTCCTCCCACACCCGAGTTTTTGCTTCGGCCACTGCCCGAGCTGCATTCCGCTGCCAATACCAGTCAGCTGCCTCCGGAGTCCCACAGGCTAACCAAGCCCGATAGGACTCTTTCTTCAGCTTGATGGCTCCCTTCACCACCGGTGACCACCATCTGGTTCGGGGGTTACCACCATGACAGGCACCAACCACCTTGCAGCCTCAACAATGAAGGTGTGGAACAAGGTCCATTCGGACTCAATGTCCTCAGCCTCCCTCAGAATGCTGTCGAAGTTCTGCTGGAGGTGGGAGTTGAAGATCTCCCGGACTGGGGCTTCTGCCAGGCATTCCCAGCACACCCTCACAATACGTTTAGGTGCGCCAGGTCTGTCCAGCATCTTTCCCTGCCACCTGATCCAACTCACCACCAGGTGGTGATCAGTTGACAGCTCAGCTCCTCTCTTCACCCGAGTGTTCAGAACATACGGCCGCAGATCTGATGATACAATTACAAAATCGATCATCGACCTCTGACCTAGGGTGTCCTGGTGCCATGTGCACTTATGGACATCCTTATGTTCGAACATGGTGTTCATTATGGACAAACTGTGGTTTGCACAGAAGTCCAATAACAAAATACCATTCGGGATCAGATCGGGCAGGCCGTTCCTCCCAATCACGCCCCTCTGGGTCTCACTGTCATTGCCCACGTGAGCGTTGAAGTCTCCCAGCAAGACTATGGAGTCACCAGATGGAGCACTCTCCAGCACCCCGCCCAGCAACTCCAAAAAAGGTGGGTACTCTGAACTGTCATTCGGCTCATAAGTGCAAACAACAGTCAGGACCCGTTCCTCGGCCCGGAGGCACAGAGAAACAACCCTCTCGTCCACTGGAGAAAACTTCGACGTACAGGGAGGATACAAGAATACCCACCCCAGCTCGCCGCCTCTCACCGAGGGCAACTCCGGACTGGAACAGAGTCCAGCCCTTCTCCAGGAGACTGGTTCCAGAGCCCAGGCCATGCGTTGAGGTGAACCCAACTATATCTACCTGGTATTTCTCAACCTCACGCACTAGCTCAGGTTCCTTCCCCACCAGAGAGGTGACATTCCATGTCCCAATAGCCAGTCTCGATAGCCGGGGATTAGTCCGCTAGGGCCTCTGCCCTTGGCCACCACCCGACACACACTGCACCCAACCCCTATGACACCTCCTGTGGGTGGTGGGCCTACAGGAGGGCAGGCCCATGTAACCTCTTCGGGCTGCGCCCGGCCATGCACCACGGGCTAATGCCCGCTCTCCCTCGATCTCCCTCCCCAGGCCTGGCTCCAGGGTGGGGCCCCGGTAACCCTATCCCGTGCAGGGTAAACTGTTCCCTTGCTGTTGCAAACATAGGGGTCTTCTGAACCGCTTTTTGTCTGGACCCTCACCCAGGACCAGTTTGCCATGGGGGACCCTACCAGGGGGACAAGCCCCATTGCAACATAACTCCTGGGATCACTGGGACACACAAACTCCTCCACCACAATAAGGTGGGGATTCACGGAGGAGGTTTATATTATTTGAATAAAAAATTTCAAGGAAATACATCAGTTTATCTTGTATTATGATTAGAGTGAAGTTTTAAGGTTGGGTGAACCCTGTGGGATTTTTTGGTTTTTACGTGAGCCACAGACACATTGGTCAAAAACAGATTTATTATACTTAAAAACATTCATTAAAAAGTAGTATTTACACTAAGTTTCATTCATGTAGCATTCAGTTAATATTCTGTATCACTTAACACAACTTACATCAGCATACAAAAACATCTGGTCAATAACAGTGACAACAACTAGAAAACTAGCAGCTGGAATAAGAAAAGTGACAGGTTTGAGAGTTTTAAGCAGATTTTCACACAGAGTTGATTCAAATTCATGTATGTGATCAGAGAATTTCTAAAAATGACTCCTCGATGTCCAGGGGACCCTGGTAGTTGTACATCAAGCAACAAATGGACCAAAGTTGGTTGATGGAGCCTGTGAGGGAAAGCGGAACGACCCCATCCCAGATGTGGTACTCTTTCACTCTGCGGATTGGCCTTTCCACCAGCACTCTTAGACATGCTATTGCTTGTGTTTTCTCTGCATCTTCCCTGCTGAATTGAGCAGACTTCTTGAAAGGGGGGATGATCAAGGTGGCTCCTACTTCTGCAAAAATGTTATCAATCGGAAAGCCCTTATCAGCCATCACTCCATCTCCTGGCTGCAGTAGGTGGGAGAAGTTAGACCTCAGAATTATTTCCCGATCTGAGATGGATCTGGTGTAAAGCTGTGAAACAAATGTGATGATACCACAGAGAGCAACCCCAATCAGTCCTTTGAAAGTTGTGTTATTTTTATAATTTGAGAAACTTTCAGACTGTAGTGTGAGTGATGTTATTGCCTCACAGCGGACCTCTGTGCAGTCAATCAGCACACGAACCTCTGGGAAGTACTGGAGAAATTTTAAGGCATAGTAGCTTGCACCTGCTTTCGAGTTATCCATGAAGGTTGAGAGCCCAACACAAGGTAAAAGTAATTGGTCCAGGTTATGATGATGCAGCTAACAGCTGACAAACTGACCTTGAACCTTGATGCCAAAGCTTGTTCCTTGAGTCCATTAGCAACGCGGCAAAGAAACAGGAAACACTCCTCAATGAGGAGGAGCTTACGATGAGGACTGGGCGTTTCATATGCTTCCCTCTGCACCTTGGTCCAGTAAATAATCCTAGAAGCTGATGGTTCAACAGACTCCCAGAACAACTTAAATATTTCCTCAGAGGGGAATCGTGTGAAGAAGCAGAATTCCTCATCAGTTAAGCAGAAACGACCCAGCTCAGGCTGCTCTGTGAGGAATGTCAGCTGCCGCCCTCTGCTAACGCTGCTGCAGCCTGCTATGTCCTCCATGCTACTACCAGCAGACTCAAAACACAGCACCCACAGGCCCTCTTTCTGATCTCAGGGGACTTTAACCACGTCTCCCTGTCCTCCACTCTCCCCCCCTTCACCCAGTATGTCACCTGCCACACCAGGAATACCAACACACTGGATCTACTGTATGCCAACATCAAGGAGGCATACAGCTCATCACCTCTGCCTCCCCTGGGGGGCTCAGATCACAACCTGGTTCATCTCCAGCCTGTGTACAAACCCTTGGTACACAGAGAACCAGTTGTGACACACACAGTGAAGAAATGGTCTGAGGAGACTGAAGAAGCTCTGAGAGACTGCTTTAGCTCCACTGTGTGGGAAGAGCTTTGTGCCCCTCATGGGGAGGACATCGACAGCATCACAGACTGCATCACTGATTACATCAATTTCTGCGTGGAAAACACTGTGCCCACCAGGAGGGTACGGTGTTTTTCAAACAACAAACCCTGGATCAACTCCGAAATAAAGGCTCTCCTGAAGGAGAAGAAGAGAGCCTTTAGATCAGGAAATAAGGAGGAGCTGAGAGCCGTGCAGAAGGATCTGAGAAGGAAAATCAGGGATGGAAAAAACATCTACAGGAAGAAGATGGAGGACCAGCTACAGCAGAGCAACATCAGTGGGGTTTGGAGGAGTTTGAAGTCAATTTCAGGCCACAAACCAAGCCCTAGGGTTGTGGGAGACTTAGAGTGGGTGAACAACCTGAACCAGTTCTTTAACAGGTTTGACCAGCCACCCACCCCTCCCCCAGCCCAGTCCCCCCTGCTGTCAGCCCCACCATCTATACTGACTGCCAACCTTTCTTCTTCTTGGGACCTCACACCTCTCAGCTCTCAGCCATCACCCACCCCCTTCACTTCTGAGGACTCCATCTCACAACCCCCATCCCCCACCTCCATCTTGTCCCTCTCAACTCATCATGTGAGGAAGGAGCTACGCAAAATCAAGGTGCGAAAGGCTGCTGGTCCAGACGGCATCAGCTCCAGGCTCCTGAGGTGCTGCGCAGATCAGCTGTGTGGCATCATGGGATACATGTTCAACCTGAGCTTGAAGCTGGGGAAAGTACCACAACTGTGGAAGACCTCCTGTGTGGTACCGGTACCAAAGACCAAACATCCAAAGGATCTTAGCAGCTACAGGCCGGTAGCCCTGACATCGCATCTAATGAAGACCCTCGAGAGGCTGGTCCTCAACCATCTACGCCTCATGGTGTCGTCTTCATTGGACCCGCTGCAGTTCGCCTACCGGCCTGGCATCGGGGTGGATGACGCCATCATCTACCTCCTGCACCGAGCTCTGACCCACCTGGAGAAGCCTGGAAGCACTGTGAGGATCATGTTCTTTGATTTCTCCAGTGCTTTTAACACCATCCAGCCAGGACTTCTGAGAGACAAGCTGGAACTGTCAGGAGTGGACCACCACATCTCCGAGTGGATACTGGACTACCTCACTGACCGCCCACAGTACGTGAGAACACAGGGTTGTGTCTCTGACAGGCTGGTCTGCAGTACGGGGGCCCCACAGGGAATGGTGCTGGCACCGTTCCTCTTCACCCTCTACACTGCAGACTTCTCCATCAACTCCCCACGCTGCCATCTGCAGAAGTTCTCTGACGACTCTGCCATAGTTGGCCTCATCACAGGTGAGGATGACTCAGAGTACAGACAGTGGACTCAGGACTTTGTGGACTGGTGCCAGCGGAACCACCTCCTGATCAACGCCGCTAAAACCAAGGAGCTGGTGGTGGATTTCCGCAGGCGCAGACCCACCACACGGACACCGGTGAACATCCAGGGAGTGGACATTGAGATAGTGGACTCTTATAAGTACCTGGGTGTTCACCTAAACAATAAACTGGACTGGACTCATAACACTGATGCGCTCTACAGGAAGGGTCAGAGCAGACTCTACCTGCTGAGAAGGCTGAGGTCTTTTGGAGTGCAGGGGACACTCCTGAAGACCTTCTATGACTCTGTGGTGGCATCAGCCATCTTCTATGCAGCAGTATGTTGGAGCAGCAGCTTGTCTACAGATGAGAGGAAGAGGATAGACAAGCTCATCAGGAAAGCCAGCTCTGTCCTAGGATGTCCTCTCGACTCAGTGCAGGTGGTGGGAGACAGAAGGACTCTGACCAAAATAACATCACTGATGGACAAGGTCTCCCATCCCATGCATGAAACTGTTGCTGAGCTGGAGAGCTCCTTCAGTGACAGACTGCTGGATCCTAAATGCACAAAGGAGCGTTACCGCAGATCCTTCCTCCCAGCAGCTGTAAGACTTTATAACCATCACTGCTCCCAACAAAAACCACAATAACCTACACAATGTAGGATAATATATAATATACTGTAAATAGTCCGGCCTGTTAAGGTTCAACACACAGGCACATCATGTACATTGTATATAGTGTTATTATTAGTAGTATTAAGGTTAATCTTGTTTGTTGATTTTATATATATATATATTCTTTTCTTAATAGTGTAAATTATTATATTTTTATTTATATTTATAATAACTTGTGGACATTGGCTACCGGCACAAGATATCAGTATCGAGTGATTTTCACTACACTCATAACATCCCAGACAACATAGCGAGACCGCCGGGGGCTCCGTGGATTGTTATCGGGTCTGGAAGGCGCCGCCGACGGCGGAGGGAGAGGAAGCAGAAGCGGGGCTGCAGGTCCGGCTCTATGCTGAAGCTGAAATGCCAACCACACAGGCCTCCTCTGCCGAGCCTGTATCTCTCCAACACCAGGTCCATGGTAAATAAAACGGACAACCTAGAGTTAGAGCTGGCTGTAAATCGCTATGTTCGTGACTGCTGTGTAATGATTATCACCGAGACCTGGCTAAACCCCCACATTCCCGATGCTAGCGTGCAGCTAGCAGGCCGCACTCTGCTACGCGGAGATCGGACCAAGGACTCCGGTAAGAGCAGGGGAGGGGGTCTCTGTATTTACGTGCATGAGGACTGGTGTAACAACGAACAATCATAGACAAACATTGTTCCCCAGACCTCGAGTACATGTCTGTAAGATGTCGGCCCTTTTTTCTACCCAGAGAGCTAACAGTAGTGATCGTCACAGCTGTGTATATAGCTCCCGATGCTAACGTTAGCATGGCGCTCTCTCTCCTGCTGAACGCCATTAACGAACAGCAGCGGGTCCACCCCGACGGTGTTTTTATTATCGCGGGAGACTTTAACAAGGCCAACTTAAAGACTGTACTCCCGAAATTTCACCAACATGTCAAATGTTCCACAAGAGGGGAGAACACTCTTGACCATGTTTACTCCAACATTAAGCACGCTGACAGAGCCAAACCCCTCCCCCACCTCGGCCAGTCCGACCATCTTTCCCTGCTGCTCACCCCAGCATACACCCCCCTCAGACGGAGAGCCAGGCCTACTGTAAAAACCATTACAACCTGGCCTGAAAACGCACTCTCCGACCTACAGGACTGCTTTGCATACACAGACTGGGACTTATTTGAACACGAGGACCTAGAAACATTCACAGGGACGGTACTGGACTACATTAAGTTCTGTATCGGAAATGTGACTGTTAGCAAAAACATCCGGGTTTTCCCTAACCAGAAACCCTGGATGAACAGCCAGGTCCGTTCACTCCTCAAAACCCGTGATGCTGCCTTCAGGTCAGGCGACAGAGCTCTGTACAGTTCTGCTCGAGCTGACCTGAAAAGAGGAATTAAAAAAGCCAAAATGGACTACAGGAGGAGAATAGAGTCCCATCTGTCCACCAATAACACACGGGAGGTTGTGGCAGGGCATTCAGAACATCACAAACTTCAGAGGCTGTGATGTGACTGCAGGAGACCTGAGTGTGTCACTAGCAGAGGAACTTAACTGTTTCTTTGCTCGCTTTGAGATGCCTCAGGACCACCCATCTGCTCCAGTCCTGCCCCCCCCACCAGGCTGCACCCCACTCACTGTCCAGGAGCATGAGGTACGGCGCGTGCTCCTGGCAGTGAACCCCAGGAAGGCTACCGGACCAGACGGAGTACCTGGCAAGGTGATCAGAGCGTGTGCCCACCAGCTCACCCTGATTCTCACCAGGATCTTCAACCTCTCCCTGGCCCAAGCAGTCATCCCCCCCTGCCTAAAAACAGCCACAATCATCCCCGTGCCCAAAAGGTCATCTGTCACCAGCCTAAATGATTACCGCCCTGTGGCCCTCACACCGGTAATCATGAAGTGCTTTGAGAGGCTGGTTCTCCAGCACATCAAAGACCATCTGCCCCCCACTTTCGACACCCATCAGTTTGCATATCGAGCAAACAGATCCACAGATGACGCCATCGCTGTAGCTCTCCACTCTGTGTTGAGCCACTTGGAGCAGCAGCAGAGCTATGCTCGCATGCTCTTTGTGGATTACAGCTCAGCGTTCAACACAATCATCCCGGACATTCTCACCACCAAACTGCACACCCTGGGCCTCCCCCCTCTCACATGTTCCTGGATCAAGGACTTCTTAACCAACCGGCCCCAGACTGTGAGACTTGGCCCCCATCTCTCCTCCACCCACACACTGAGCACTGGCTCCCCACAGGGCTGTGTGCTGAGCCCCCTCCTGTACTGCCTCTACACCCATGACTGCAGTCCGGCCCACAATAACAACCTCATCGTCAAATTTGCTGACGACACCACAGTGGTCGGACTCATCTCGAAGGGAGATGAGGCAGCTTACAGAGAGGAGGTCTTGAAGTTGACAGCCTGGTGTTCAGAGAACAACCTGGTACTGAACACCATGAAAACCAAAGAGATCATCATCGACTTCAGGAAGCACAGGACTGACCCAGCTCCCCTCTACATCAACGGCGAGCATGTGGAGAGGGTCCACACCTTCAGGTTTCTTGGTGTCCTCATCTCTGCTGATCTCTCTTGGTCAGATAACATCACAGCTGTTATCAAGAAGGCTCAGCAGCGACTTCACTTCCTGAGGGTCCTCAGGAAGAACAACTTGGACTCAAACCTGCTGCTGACCTTCTACCGCTCATCCATTGAGAGCCTGCTGACGTACTGTATCACAGTATGGTACGGCAGCTGCACTGAGGCAGACAGGGTCAGGCTTCAGAGGGTAGTCAAGACAGCACAGAGAATCGTTGGCTGCCCTCTCCCCTCCCTGATGGACATCTACACCTCCCGCTGCATCAGCAGAGCCAGGAACATCATCAAGGACAGCTCACACCCTGGCTTTGACCTGTTTGACCTGCTGCCCTCTGGCAGGCGCTACAGGTGCATCAAAGCCAGAACAAACAGACTCAAGAACAGTTTCTTCGCCAGAGCAATCACCACCCTGAACTCACACACTCACCCACTGTAACTGTGCAATATTATATTATTCATACTGAACAATATCTGACATTCCTATATTGTGTAATATCCAGTATTCATTCACTAGTGCAATATTCATTCACCAAGTGCAATATTCATCATCTTCATTATTATATGTATACACATATTTACTTTTCTTACAATGTACAGATGCACCAATGAATGTATGTATATATTTTTATACATGCTATTTTTTGTATATTTTACACATTGTTTATTTCTGTATATCTCTTGATTATATTGATCATACTAGATTATAATATTTTCATAATATTTTTATTTTAGAGAGTTTGATTTTCTGTTACATGGCACTGAACAGGAGTGGCCCTCCAATCTCATTGTACATCCTGTATAATGACAATAAAGGCATTCTATTCTATTCTATTCTATTCTCTAACTGCGGCTGCTGTTACACCCAAATTTCCCCTCTGTGGGACAATAAAGGCTGTTTCTTCTTCTTCTTCTTCTTCTTCTTCTTCTTCTTTATTTGGTTCTCCAGCTCCATCACTTTCTGCTCCAGCTCCTGTATCCTTGCAGCTGCAGCATCCACTATACCTGTGACAGAAGGAAGACATTAGTATATTGATGTACACTAAAAAAAAAAGAAGTAAAATCCCGTACATGACATTCATTTCATGCTAACTCTAAATAAGCTAGTGCTTTTTACGGTACAGATTTGAAGTCACATGTACTTGATATAGACTGTTATTCAGGTGAGTATCATGTGTTTATACTGTTAGTCAGGCATGTGTTGTAGCTTCAAAATGTACACCGGACATTTAGATCCAGGCTGTTTATTAGAATAGTGTTACATTATTTTATCATGTATATTTATATACGAATTGTAACGTTACTCACCAGGAGAAGGGGGACGCCAGGAATCGTGCTCCATAACAGTAGCAGCAGGCTCACATTGCATCACTTCAATGTCCTGCACGTCTCTCTCTCTAAAAGTGGCTTCAATGTAGGAACCCAGACGAGCACTTGGTCTCTCATACGGTGTCTGAAGAGTTTCCCTCTGACTCCCAAAATCATTCCACGCAAATCATAATTGCACGGACCCCTTCATCAGTCTAAGTCGGCTCCCTCCCGCTCTTACATAAAGCTCCTTGGGCCTGAAGTGCTGGCTGCACACTTATGTACTGCCACGCTGAACGGTAAACTTTGCACTTTCCTCCCTTCTAATAGCCGTTATCCATTTAACTCGCACATGTTTTTCTTTTGGGAAGTCATGAAAATTCAAATGTGGCTGTTTTCTTTTGCTATTTGAGCAAAAAGGCACGCTAAGATAGCACTTACTATGCTGTTCCATGTTGCACCCGTGTATTAGCCGTACTGTTTACCCTGCTACCTTTCATTTCTGCATTCTGAACCTGGAAGTGTGAAAAGGGCGGATTCTGGCTGAAGGACACAGCACCTGGACACACCTGCTGTCTGTTTGTAACAGGAACACCTGCAGAGAGGAGTCAACAAAGAGCCTCAGCATTCAGTTTGTTGCTGTTATTGTTCTTGTAACCGGCGCCACACTGCCTCTGCACTCTAGGCTGCGGCAACCTCTCTGCGTTGTGTTGGCAATAAAGAATTAAAGGAGTCGTCTGTTTCTTTGCCGACTGAGGCAGGTTTATTCTCCCACATCTGTGTGAATATAAACGCAAATTTAGTACAGCGACCTCATGGAGCTTCTGCATGCACGCCCTCTCCTCTCATCAGCGCCTCTTGCCGACTGACGAGGTGTGCGCTATGATAGCACATCTTATAAAACACATAAAAACTTGGAAATACATAAACAAAAATACACAGTTTTGTGATCATATAGTAATAATTTAACAAAACAATTCTTAGGGACAACCTATACCTGACACAACAGTGGCAACTGTTTATATGAACTTTTTCCAGAACAATGAATAAACAGCAAACAAGAACATAAATAATTATACAGTAAGTTCAAAAGAGTAAAAAGATGAACAAAAACAAATATACATGTTATAAATAAAAGGGAGCTCACATACCTGTGTGAATATAAACGCAAATTTAGTACAGCGACCTCATGGAGCTTCTGCATGCACGCCCTCTAGAGAACAAACCGGCAAACACATGAGAAGCTGCCTGTATGCTCTTGCAGCCTAGCTTAATACTAGCTTGTTGCAATCGAGTGCTGTACTCACAAAAAAAAGGGGATTCACACTAAAAACAATCAACAATGTCTCAACACTTAATTTATGAGCACAACAAGCAAGGTTTGAGCCGTATTTTAACACTTCTAACACATTAAATCACTCCATAACCAGAAGGACGAACGTAACCTCGCCTCCTCTCATCAGCGCCTCTTGCCGACTGAGGAGAGGGAGGCCCGAAACCACCGGAAGTGACATGGAAGGGAAGTCGAAGTGACATAACAAAATAAAAGCTCCCAAAACATAACATAGAAAACAAATACATACATATATATGAAAAATAACAACAAAACCAAATAACAGGGGATGGATTCTTGGTGGAATATAAAAAAATATCTTAACATTTTAAATACACCCGCTACATCCACCCCTCCTTGATTTCACCAAAATCCAGACCACACAGGAGTAATCCAGCTAGCACACAGGGACAAGATCACACAGTCTCCGGTTACCTGACATGGGATTTAAACTCTGAGGTCTAAGCTCTAGTCTCAGCTGTATAAGCCACCTATGGAATAGGTTCAGAAAGAGCACAAGGGTGATCAAGCCTGAGCCTTTCTTAGATTGATATGATGCCGTTTACGCCACACAGTCCCAGCCACTTTTCAATAATAACATTGTCCCATCAAAAAAACATACAGGATCTCTGAGCATCTGGATTTAGTTTCTAGAACAGTGTAAGAAGAGACTGAGATCTTCTACTAAGAGAGTTTGTCAACTGTCTCAAATCAAAAGGCCTTTGAACCATAGACTCTATGAGTTGATTAACCCTCTTACTAACTCTACCAGCTCGTGTCGTGATCACATCCCCTGGACCTGCTGGCAGTTTTACTTGTGGATTTGTGTCAGTGACTGGAGCTGTGAGTAGTGACTTGGTCTGTGTGCCATCACCCATGTCTGACTGTTCTGCCTGAACATTTGAAGTCTCTAGCTGTGTCTCCAATAGAGATGGGTCGTGTAGGTCTGGTTCTGCCACCAAGCTGCCCAGGTCAGTGTCTCTCTCAGAGTAGTTCTCTCCTTTGGTGGAACACTGAGTTGAAGCATCTGCAGAAATCCCTCCAGTACCCTGACTTGACTGATCCAGTCCTGAGAGTCCCTCACTCAGAGTCTCCTGACTCTCATCATCAGCCGAGTTAATCCAAGCACTTACTCTGTCCTCTACATCCTCCTCAACCAGGGAATCTAAGCAGTCTGATGTACATGACCCCTCCTCCGATCCAACGTCACACATTTCAGCTGTAACCACAGGCAGGAAGCTGATATCCAGGACTAGGTTGCGATGCACCACCTTTATATTGCCTTTATCGTCCGCCAACTTGTATGTGTGAGTTTGTACATTCCTGTCCTTGACTGTGTACACTGTTGCATCCCACCTGTCAGCGAGTTTCTTCTTTCCTCTTTCGCCCTTGTTTGCAATGAGCACTCTGTCTCCTATGTTCAGGTAAGTACCCTTTACCTTTTTGTTGTATCCTTTTGCCTGTTTGTCTTGTTCCTTAATAGCATGTACTTGAGCTATCCTAGCTGCCTCATGAAGATGCGACATGAGTGTTCTCACATAGCTTCTGTGATCAACAACTGCAGGATCACAAAACACTTGTCTGAACATCACATCAACAGGGAGCCTTGGGATGCGGCCAAACATAAGTTGGAATGGGGCAAACCCAGTGGTCTCATGCACCGTTGCATTGTATGCGAACGTCAGAGTCTGTATTTGTTGAGGCCACTTGTGTTTCTCTTGGAGGGGCAAAGATCTGAGCATGTTACCAAGTGTCCTATTAAACCTCTCAGTCCCTCCATTTCCCATGGGGTGATATGCTGTGGTGTGTGATTTGGAAACTCCTGATAGTCGGAGCAATTCTGCTATCAGTTCACTTTCAAAATTCGCCCCCTGATCGGAGTGAATCCGTTCAGGAAACCCATATACACAGAAGACATGGTCCCATAGTTTCTTTGCCACCTGTTTTGCAGTCTGGTTTGTGCAAGGAAAAGCATGAGCTAACTTAGTGAAATGATCTGTAAGGACAAGAACATCCACTGAGCGCTGCTTGCTGTCCTCTGCGCTCCAAAAATCCAGACACACCAGCTCCATAGGGGCAGAGGTTCTGATGCTCTCCAGTGGGGCTCGAGCAGACGGTTCTGGTGTTTTGGCTAGGATGCACCTCTGACAGCATTTGACATACTCTTTTATGTCAGACTCCATCTTTGGCCAAAAGAATCGCTGTCTTGCCAGGTGCAGAGTCCTTGTTCGCCCTTGATGTCCTGCGATGTTGTGAACACCATGCAGTGCCTTCCCTTTAAGACTGTCAGGCAAAACAAACTGATGTCTCTTTTGTTTGCTAATCGGGTCTTTTGTAATCCGATAGAGGATTCCATTCTGGATTTTGAGCCTCTCCCACTGTTTGAACAGCACCATAGTTTTTGCATCAAATCCTGCCCTTTCACGCCTGGAAGGTCGCCTCCTTCTGGTGACAAATGGTATGATTTTAGAGACAGTGGGGTCAAGCTCCTGGCTGCGCTGGAGTTCCTCTAAAGTGAACGCAGGAAGAGTATCCTGCCCTGAGAGCAATAGATCCTGAACTGACTGGATCAGTTCCACAGCTCTTGTCTCAGCAGACAGGACCCACTCATCATGCATATCCAAGATCGCCTTGGCATCCATGGCTTCACACCGGGGCTGGGAACTGTCAAGCTGTCGTTCCATAGCACGGCAAGCTGACTTGCTTACTCGCTGACCCTGGACCTTTAAGCGGAAGGTGTTTTGAACACCATCAGAGCTGATAGCCTCAGACTCAGCAAGAAGGTGACTATACTGCTCAGTGATCAGCCGATGGCTGACTGTTGTTGCAAACGGGTCTCTACTGAGAGCATCAGCAACAATATTCTTGGTGCCAGGTATGTGTTTCAGGTCAAATGTGTAGGGGGCGAGCTTGGACACCCAGCGCTGCTCACAAGCATCGAGCTTTGGTTTTGTCAAAATGTATGTGAGAGGGTTGTTATCTGTCCATAATGTAAAAGGATGACCTTTTAGCCAGTGACTGAACTTCTCACATACACTCCATTTCAGGGCCAGAAACTCTAATCTGTGAGCTGGATATTTCTTTTGAGAGCTGCTCAAGGTCTTACTAGCGAAAGCGATCGGACGGGCTTTCTGTTGTCCAGTAGGCACTTGTGACAACACAGCGCCAAGCCCATCCAGTGAAGCATCAATGGACAATATCAAGGGCAAGGAAAAGTCTGGATGTGTGAGAACAACACAGTTCAACAGTCTCTCTTTCAGGTTAAACAGAGCTGCGTCACATTCATCTGTCCAATCAGAAGGCTTCAGCTTTCTGTATACACCTGCATTGGTACTCATTTTGACTCTCCCTCTCTTTTTTTGTCCAGCAGTGAGGGAAAACAGAGGCTTAGCTATGGAAGAGCAGCTAGGAATGAAATGCTGATAATAGAATACCATTCCCAGGAATGATTTGATCCTCCTCACTGATGGTGTGCAGCCATCGTCTTCCATCAGGTCAGTCTTTGTCATCTTTGCTATGACCTCAACTTTTGTTGGATCCACAGCCACTCCATTACCATCTATGATGTGACCCAGGAATTCGACTGAAGATCGCATCAGATGGCATTTCTTGGGACTCAGTTTGAGGTTATGGAGGCGCAGCCGTTGAAACACAGTCTCCAACCGCTCCAAAGCCTCCTCCTCTGTTCGAGCAAACACAAGCAGATCATCAAGATAACACAATAAACTGCTGAAGTTCAGATCCCCAAATATACTGAGCATCATTCGCATGAATGATGCAGGGCTATTACAGAGACCTTGAGGCATCCTGTTGTACTCATACAATCCCATTGGGGTTGTGAATGCTGTGTATTTCTTATCTTCCTCGGCCATAGGAATGTTATAAAACCCTGAGGTCAGGTCCATGGTACTGAAGAAGATGTTTCCACCCAGAGCAGCAAGACAGTCGGACTGATGCGGCAGTGGGTGTGCATCCTTGAGAGTCCTTGCATTCAGCCACCGGAAATCAGTGCAGATTCTCAAACCGCCATCCTTTTTCCACACTAACACCAGTGGTGAAGCATACTCACTCACTGACTTCCTTATGATTTCCTGTTCCTCCATCTCAGACAAAACTTGTCGCAACTTTTGATAATGCGCTGGCGGCACTCTGCGATAGGGGATGCGAAATGGTCTCTCATCAGTGAGCCTGATGCGATGTACAAAGCCCCTAGCCTCTCCACAGTCTAGTGTGTGCTTGGAGAAAATGTCATTGTAGCTTTCGAGCAGTTTGACCAACCTTTCCTTCCCCTCTGGACCAGCATGGCACAAAGCAATGTCAATTTCACTAAGTCCAACCTGTTCTAGCCTCTGTTTGAGATCTGTGGGCTTGGTGTTATCACTCCTCTCCTCCTCCTCAAATTTTGCAGGTTGACACATGCCCTGGAAAACTCCAAAATCCTCCACGGCAACACAAGGGGATACATCAGCCAGCTTTGTTTCTCTTTAGAGTGATGGACTTGTCTGACAGGTTGGTGACTTTCATGGGAACCCACCTATCGCCCCACAATGGTGTGATAATGCGGCCAACCATTATATTACGTGGCATGGACTTGGATGAGGTGGGTTCAATAATCACTGTACTTCCTGGTGACATAGGGACCTTATTTGGTAGCTTACCCCAAACTAGATGTTCCTGTCTTGCTAACAGGGTGACTGACTGCTGGAGCTTGACTGTGCCAATCTTGTCTGGGAGTTCCTCACCCTTCCAACAAGATGAGTTGGCCATGAAGTCAAGGAACTGCTCACACTCTGGAGGGAGGTTGCCATTAGAGACTAAGTGCCAACAGTCACTGGTTATTTTCAGTTGACGCATAAGAAACCTGATGACATTTGTGCCTATGATTAAATCATCTCGTTGACCTGGCACTACAAGGATGGGAACCACACAGGTCTCACCATACAGTTTCATTTCAACCTCATACATGCATTTGGGCTTACTGAGTGCACCACCACAGCCTACCAGCACAATTTCTTGAGTCAAAGGAGTGGGTTCAGGCAACATACTCTCACTCAACATCTTCTGCTCTGTTTGCTTACTGAGTGTGCAGGCCATGGAGCCAGAGTCAAGCATGCCCTGCACATGGTGTTTGTTGTTAATACTGACGGGTGTGTAAAACAGCTCGTCAAAAGGGCCGACTCTCTGTGTATTTTGTACTATCACTTTAGCACCAACTGGCACTGCTGCACACGCTTTTCTGTAGTGCTGTTCAATATTATCACTGCTGAGGGTTTCTTCATCTGTGCCCACACATCCCCTCACCCAATGCGGGCCAGCTAGTTTAACGGCTGGGGGCCTGGGGTTTGGGAGGCAGGATGCCTTTGAACAATCGGGCGATGAGGGCAGTTTCTTTTAATATGGCCTGGCTCAAAGCACGCTAGGCATAGGTGTTTCTGCCTACAATGTGTGAGAGTGGAATGTTCTGAGGACTGGCACACTCTGCAGGATCGGTGGTGAATTTGACCAGAGGGTATTTGCTTGTCTATAGCCTGGCTGTTTTGTGAGAGAGCACGGTCAAAAACGCTAACTAGCATTTTCAGGCAACTGTCATTACAAGGGGTCTTGACTGTCTCAGTCACAGCCTGCACTTGTGTCTCCCCTCGATGCACTGGTGTTGTTAGACCATCAACCGCAGATACCTGGACATTAGACTTAACTGGTGTCGGGGACTTTGATTCAGAAAGCATGTGTTCTTTCATCTCAAGCTGGTAGCGATTCACCTGCTCCTGAATCTCACTGACTGTCCACTTATCTGGGGCTTTAAGCTTCAGAATAGCAGCAAGGGTCGGATCAGGACAGTGCTTTACAAACATCATGGCTGCCTCCTGGCATGGATCCTCTATGCGTCGTCCGAGCCTTTTCAAACCCTCCTCCGCTGAATCAACTGCCTTATTCAGTCTGACCCAATATTCTACAGGGGTTTCTCCTGGGACTGGAACTGTGCTGTAGAAATCAGCCATGGGCATGCATGAATAGGTCATGTCACTAAAATGTTGCCTGAGTATGTCATAGATGACATCTGGATTCTCCTGAGGCTTTAATGATGGACTGCTCCTCAGAGTTATCCTTACAATGTCTTTAGCTTTACCCATTAACTTGAACATCAGCTCTGGGTATTGTTCCTGAAGAGGCACAGCTCGTTTCTTGAAATACATTCTCATTGACTCCTCCCACTCACAGACCGTATGCTTATCTGACCCATCTCCTCTGAAGATTGGGGGTTCTCTCGCATCTGACTGGAGAACTAGCTTCGCCCCACTCAGGTTAAAGTAAGTGGGCTCACTGGGTAACTGGCTCACACTGCTCTGAGCTTGTGTGCCTCTGTTCTCCCTTTCCCCACATTCCTCCTTTAACTGATCCCGAATGGTCTGCCCCACCTGTTGAGCAATTTGGGTTATCAAGTCATTTAATGCTGGGTCAACCATGGCTGTGGGGTCAGAGAATGATTTGTCTTTACCACTACTACAAGGTGTACGCCCAAGTATACGAGTGGAACAGAAAGCTGGGGAACCTGCACTATGAACTGGTGTAGCAGGCAACCGTTCTATTAACCTCCCTCTTCCTATGGCAATGTTGGGACAGACAGTTGGAGCTTCTCCCTCATCCATTTTATCAATCACATATATCAGTTTGCACTATATGTACAATGCAAAAAAAAATGAAATGCACCTCAAAAATAGAAAACACAAAACTACTGCACAAAACACAGCGTGTGAACTGTTCTGGAACTCTTAGCACTCATAACCACACACAGACATCAACTTAAATATATCTGTGACAGCAACCTCTGGTGACCAATCTGATGTTGATCCACAGCTCCAGGAAACACGATGAACCAATCTGAAGCGATGTGGATCCGGGTCACGGCACCACTGTAACCGGCGCCACACTGCCTCTGCACTCTAGGCTGCGGCAACCTCTCTGCGTTGCGTTGGCGATAAAGAATTAAAGGAGTCGTCTGTTTCTTTGCCGACTGAGGCAGGTTTATTCTCCCACATCTGAGTGAATATAAACGCAAATTTAGTACAGCGACCTCATGGAGCTTCTGCATGCACGCCCTCTCCTCTCATCAGCGCCTCTTGCCGACTGACGAGGTGTGCGCTATGATAGCACATCTTATAAAACACATAAAAACTTGGAAATACATAAACAAAAATACACAGTTTTGTGATCATATAGTAATAATTTAACAAAACAATTCTTAGGGACAACCTATACCTGACACAACAGTGGCAACTGTTTATATGAACTTTTTCCAGAACAATGAATAAACAGCAAACAAGAACATAAATAATTATACAGTAAGTTCAAAAGAGTAAAAAGATGAACAAAAACAAATATACATGTTATAAATAAAAGGGAGCTCACATACCTGTGTGAATATAAACGCAAATTTAGTACAGCGACCTCATGGAGCTTCTGCATGCACGCCCTCTAGAGAACAAACCGGCAAACACATGAGAAGCTGCCTGTATGCTCTTGCAGCCTAGCTTAATACTAGCTTGTTGCAATCGAGTGCTGTACTCACAAAAAAAAGGGGATTCACACTAAAAACAATCAACAATGTCTCAACACTTAATTTATGAGCACAACAAGCAAGGTTTGAGCCGTATTTTAACACTTCTAACACATTAAATCACTCCATAACCAGAAGGATAAACGTAACCTCACCTCCTCTCATCAGCGCCTCTTGCCGACTGAGGAGAGGGAGGCCCGAAACCACCGGAAGTGACATGGAAGGGAAGTCGAAGTGACATAACAAAATAAAAGCTCCCAAAACATAACATAGAAAACAAATACATACATATATATGAAAAATAACAACAAAACCAAATAACAGGGGATGGATTCTTGGTGGAATATAAAAAAATATCTTAACATTTTAAATACACCCGCTACATCCTCACTGATATAGATGTATGATACAGATCTACTAATAAATGATGCTGCATCCTCACAGATTCAACTAACACTTTATAAATGATTCATTTGCAGCAGCGGGTCAGTGGAGGGAAATAACTGCAGTGTTTGTGGGCATCTGTCGCCCCCTGGTGGCCACACGGAGCCGTTCACTGTCACATTCATGCTGTGACACTTTCTGCTGTGGAACAAACACAACAGATCAAGAAACAAAAATCACACACAAGCAAATTAAAATAAGACAGATTTGAACTTCTAGGACTTCAATAATATTCACAGTATGCAGCTAAATTACTGAATTCTTTCACTGAATATAATAAAATTATTATAGAAAAATGTGTCAGTAAATCTGAATGAACAGCCTGTCTCTAACCTGTTCATTCCTTTATTATCTCAGCCGTGGTAACGAGAAGATTTCAATGAACAGATACTTTTATTCACTCGTTCTCTTTGTGTGACCAAAATAAAACAGCTGAGCTCACACAGTAACCAGCAGAGGGCGATGAGGAGCTGACCTCCTGGCTCAAAGGTCACGTTGATTATGAAACACGTTCCCATCTCCTCAGATCCAGAATAACTTGTCAGTATTGAGCAGTGATTATTGGTCCCAGCAGAGCAGAGAAGACTATAATAAGAAGGCTGTGACGTCTCTGTGTCACACTTTCACTTCCTTCTCTGTGACAGCCTGAGGCCTCCATCAGCTCCACACTGAGGCAGCCTTCAACGCTTCATAACACAAACACGTTCTCAGCAGCCTGAGAACACAGCGACAAACTGCCCACAACTAAACTGATAACAGTTTCTTATTGTTCCACAAAGACACACAAAGATGATGAAACAACCTCCTGCTGAGAAAATGAAGCTCGTCTGCTCTGAGTGAAGAAACAATCAGCAGTGAGGAAGTGCTCACATTATCCCTCAGAGTGTTCACGGTCCACACTGCTGCAGTAATGCAGAGGTCCGGGCTCTGGGGGGCCGATCTGTGACTGAGTAATGCAGTGTTTTTATATCCAGGATGTTTTTACTGCATGTGTGAGTGTTTGGGCTCATTGTCAGGCTGCAGATGAAGCTGAAGCCCATCAGAGACTTTACACATGGTTCTTCATGCTGGATCAAACTCTGATGGTTCTTTTCTGGGTTCATCATTCCATCAGATTTGAACAGACCTCCAACCCCATTGGCTGAAATGCAGCCCAGACCATGACAGAGCCTCCACCCTGTTTTAGAGATGGATGCAAATTCTCACTGCTGACCTCTGCTGACCTCCTCTGAGCATACTGATGATGATGGGAATCAAAAATGTCAGATGTGGGTTCATCCCTCCATCAGACCTGCTGCCATGATTTTCAGTGCAGTTCTTGTGTATCCTGACAAACCTCAGCCTTTCCTCTGTTTGCCTTCACTAAGAACGGCTTCCTGACAGCTGCTCTTCCACTCAGACCATTTCTGAGGAGGCTTCATGAACAGCAGATGATCAGCTGAAGGACTGTCAGGCTTTCAGCTAACAGCTGATTGGGAATCAGCTGATTGGTACAAAAAGACTATTTTATGCCTTTAAAACTGTGTTTGACATTTTTGAAGCTTCAACTAAAGAAATGAGAACAATGATGTGTTTCTGTGATGAAACAACACTGGTTCATCCTGATGCTTTCTGCTGGAAGGACTCACAGGTCAGTGTGAACCACAGAAACATTTAGAAGAGGCTCAGGAAGCAGAAGTGGACTGAGAATGAGAGGAAAACGTGTTTGTAAAGCAGAGAAACTGAGAGACTCTCAGAGAGCCTGAAGAACTGCTGCTGAAGAACCTTCAACATGATGAGAGTCTGGCTGCTTGGAGGCCAAATATGAAGACATGAGGGCTGGACCAAGACTTATGCACAACACCGTGTCTGCATGATACCTTTAAGCAGCAGCTTCATTCAAAGTGTTTTACAGTAACAGAGACACTGCACTGTTTTCTGGGACAGTTTTACCACATCTATTTTAACATGATGATGAGGAAGTCCCCCCCCACTGCCTCTGCACCAATAGTAAAGCTGGTGCTCAGAGGAAGAGGGCGGGGCTTTACTTGGTGTCAGTGAGAGAAATGAAAAAAAGCTCAAATGAGTGAGAAGGACGATGAAGGAAACATCTGTGCTGTGTCTGCTCTGTAAGTAGAATCTCTGTGTTTGTTTGAATTATTGACCTTTGACTGTCTGCTCTCCTGATAACTGATGATGGAGGAGAAGACATGAAAAACTAATCAGGCTGAATTCAAGTTCAAACACCATGAGGACCAACTGCAGGTCTGAGGAGGAAGTGTAACAATGTTACTGATGAATCTAACAGTGAGAAGCTTCAATCAAATGTTGCTGATTGTGTGAACAGAACAGTGCAGCGGACACACACCAGTTAAAGTGGGATTGTGTAAATCCTCCTGTCATAATGATACTGTAACTTTAAGCGTTTCCTGGTTCAGCAGGAACTCCATTAGTGGAGCATGAAGTCCAAAATGTTGTGATCAGTTTGATTTTATAATTGTGTCACTGTGAGGATGAAAAGTTCAATCCTGGAGCCTCTGTTAGACTACGGGCACCATTTTCTGACCTGCTTTGGCTCTCTGCTCCTCTCAGAGGGAAGCATCACTGTAAATCAATACAAAGTTGTTCTGAGTGATCACCTTTGTGTGTTCATGTCAAACCAACCTGAGTGTCATTTCTCTTTAGTTCTGATCTCACTGCTGAGCTGCACAACAAACCAAGGTCAGTAACCTTCTTCTGTCACAGCTTCAACCTGATCAATGCTCACTAATATGACCTGTTTGGCTTCATGTTTCATTGTAACCCTCACAGCTCGTCTGACTGTGAGTCCCAGCAGCTCTCAGTTCTTTGAAGGAGACTTTGTGTCTCTGAGCTGTGAGGAGGACGACAGCTCTGCTGGATGGACTCTGAGGAGGAACTCAAGCAAACTACAGAGGAGTCAGTGTGGAGATGCTGGGTTTGGAAGACGAGCTGGTTCTTCTTGTAACATCAGCTACATTCTCACATCAGACAGTGGAGTTTACTGGTGTGAGTCCAGAGAGGGTGCCATCAGTAACATGGTTAATCTCACAGTCTCTGGTAAGCTGAGTGTGTGGAGTTAGTGTTGATGAAGCTGTGTGTAAATGGATGAAATGCTGTAGTTTGTCTCTGTGTTGAGGTGGATCAGTGATCCTGCAGAGTCCTGTCCTCCCTGTGATGGAGGGAGATGACGTCACTCTGCTCTGTCAAACAAAGACCACTCCCTCCAACCTCCCAGCTGCTTTCTATAAAGATGGCTCCCTCATCAGGAAGCAGCCTACAGGTCACATGACCATCCAGCATGTTTCCAGGTCTGATGAAGGCCTCTACAAGTGTGACATCAGCGGTCATGGAGAGTCTCCATCCAGCTGGATCACTGTCACAGGTGACACACTCACCTGTCTGTGTTTCTGCAGGTTTCAACATTCACAATGTGACCAGAACTTAATGAATATATTTTATTTATTTAAGGGAAGCCTACATCCACACATCTACTTACATCCACCTCTATCCCTACATCAGCCCGTCCTCCTGGTTCCTCTCCTCCTGGTTCCTCTCCTCCTGGTTCTTCTCTCCTTCATGTGTTAATCTCTGTTGGATTGTTCTGTGTTGTGGTTCTACTGGTGTTTCTGGTTCTGCTGGTCAGACAGCGTTCTCACAGGAAACCTGGAGGTGAGACTCAGACTTCTGGATTTGACGTGTGGTTTTGGTTTGTTGAATTATCTACACATCGATTATAATTATTAATTACTGTTAATCTCAGCAGATCAGAGCAAAGCTGCAGGAGATGATGTCACATACAGTGATGTCAAAGTATCAGCTCGTCAGCAGCAGCCAGACAAATGGAGCAGAGGTAATACTGGGGGAGGGAAGTGTGAATAAAACTGTATGTTAATGAAACAGGATCACTTTATTGAAATGTGGAGACTTTTTATTGTGTGAGTGCACACACTCGTCTAACAGTTCTGTAACAGCCAATCAGGAGGTCAGCAGCTGAAGCAGGAAACAAACGAGCCCCTGATGAATTTGAAGGTTCAGGACAGTCTCAGTGACTTGTTGTAGCACAGATGAAGGTCGGTGTGTGTATCAGTTTGTTGGTGTCCATGA
Source organism: Archocentrus centrarchus (assembly GCF_007364275.1). Classification (NCBI taxonomy): domain Eukaryota; kingdom Metazoa; phylum Chordata; class Actinopteri; order Cichliformes; family Cichlidae; genus Archocentrus; species Archocentrus centrarchus. Next base: position 122,855 of record NW_022060294.1, read on the forward strand.
TGTTTACTTAATAGACTGTATATCAAAGATGGACAAAAGCACCATGACTTCACTCACCGGTTTCTGACACTCTGAACTTTGAAGCTTTAAAGTGAACATTTTTAACACCATCATGTTAGTTTACTGTAGCCAGATGAGACTTTAATTTGATGAGTGGGTGGAGTGCTAAGTTATTGGCTAATGCTAGCTAGCTTGGTTATCACAGACTGCATGGGCGCGCGCAGCTCAGCATGTGTAGTAGCAGTGTACCGTGCTGGGGGGAGGGGCTTTTTACTCTTTATTTTGAGACAACATCCTCAAACTCTGAGCAGCTTTTATCAGATCAGATTTAACTGGTCATGCGTGCAGTTCCTAATTAATTGTCTGTCTGGTCTGAGGCGCCACAGATGCTGCAGAGTGTTAGACCTGTTTCTATAAAGAACAACGCTAACATGTGGCAACATTTTAGGACCATAAAAGTGTTTAAGAAACAGGAAGCATGTGACAGCGTGCACTACAAGCAGACTCTGGATCAGGAGGACGTTTTTTCTGTGCGTCTGAGGCATATAAAGAGACGGCCTGAACAGAGCAAAGATCTCTGATTGTGTGTTTTCAGCCTCTCAAACTGTCCTTTAACCAAAGAATCATTTAAAGTGTTGCATGTTAAACCACAGCAGCTCCTTCCTGCTGCTGGAGCCCATCACACTTCTCACTGCAGTGTGCGTTTGTGTCTCTGCTCTGTGGTGAAGTGTGTCAGTTTGCACTGAAAGAAGATGGCGGCTTTGTGGGCGTGGCCTTCCTTTGCAGACAAACCCCTCCCACTCCTATCAGCAGAGGTGTGAAGGAGAGAAAGTAACTGAGAAGCTGCTGCAGGTCCTCAGATTCATCCCTGACTCTCTGCACGAGCCAACATTACAAACAGTGTTGTTGCTGCTCTGATTCTAATGTGTGTGATTGTGCAGAGAGTGATGCAGCTGATGGCAGCTACACACAAACAGACACACAGCCGCTCTTCATCTGTGACTCTGAACACAGTCGTCGTTACTTCCTCTTCCTCTCACAGTGATGGTGACATCATCTCTCGGGTTCAGGCTTCGCTTGTGAAAGATCTCAAAGTTCTCTCTGAGAGCAGCTGTAGGAACGCTGATGTTTTCCCTCAAAGAGAACAAGCAGCAGGATCAAAGGTCACTGAGAGCCTTGTTCTAAACAGGAAGTGACCAAACACCTTCCTCAGGTGAGAGCTGAAGACCTTCTCTGAAGACCGTCAGTCAGTCAGTTCTGACTGACTGACTGACTTCTGCATCAGGCTGATGTGTGAGAACACCACACTGTGGAAACTGTGTGTGTCTGTCACACTAACTGCTGCAGCTTCACAGCATTTGCAACACAGTAAACACGACAATTTAACACTTTAACCGCAGTGAAGCAGGTTTGTCATCATAAATGTGAGTGTGTGAGTCTCTCTGTGTGTGTGTGTGTGTGTGTGTGTGTGTGTGTGTGTGTCCTGTAATAACCTGAGTCAGAGTTGTTGGCTGTGCTGACTGAAGGTCAAACTTGTCTCTGCAGTCTGAGGAAACCTGCTGCTCTTTGTAGAAACATCACTCACTCTCATGGTGATGCAACATTACAGATGATGATAGAAATGATAGAAATGTTGTGCCACAGCTGCAGTGTAATCATGTAACAGTGCTGTGCAGTTCTTGCAGCTGCAGTGATGTCTGATGTGTTTGATTGTGCAGAGACTGATACAGCTGTGGTCTACTCAGCAGTGACAGGTGGAGACGTCAGCTATGGAGAACCAACCATCAGAACAAGGAGGCCCAGGTACAGCTGCTCTGAGACACAAACAAGCTAGCTGCTAGCCCTGTGCTAAGCTAAGCTAAGCTAAGCTAAGGCCATGTGACTCCAGCTCAGAGCTGTGAAGGAAGTCAGAGTTCTCACCTCTGTGTCAGTAATAACCTGTTTCCTGAGAAGCTGACCTGAGATCAGTGCAGCAGCAGACATATCTCCTGAATTTGATTGAAAGTGTTGAATTTGTATTTTATAGCCTGTGTCTCTAATTTTAAATCTGAGGTCCAACTAAACCCAGTAACCAATCAGAGAGGCAGTTGGTAACCATGAGGTGAACTAACACATGATGACTGCTGTGACTGAGGGAGAGATGAGCCCAAACAACAGTGAGGCCCACCTGCCTCACAAAGAAACAGCTGAACTGCTGAGCATCCTGTGATATCCTAGTTATTAGTACAGCAGCCAGGTGTGCAGTCCACTGCCTGCAGTCACATGTTTCAGTGTGAACACACTCGTGTCTCCAGCATTCACCTCCTAGTCAGTAACAGCAGTGAAAGTGATCATTTAAGACACAGATTGTGTTTCCATCATTGAAGTTCTGAAAATATTAGAAGTTGATTTACTGATCAAATCGACAACAAGATCATAGAGGTTAAAAGCTCCAATGATGGAGGGAAAACATCTGTGTGAGTTTCATTTGAGGAAGTTGAGCTGCCTCAGAAAGCCTCGCTGAGTCATCAGTGTGCAGACAGGCTGCAGACTCTGGAGGTGCTTCCTGTTTTTGAGCCTCACTGCTCGGCCTGAGAGAGAAGCTGGAAGCAGCTGATGTTTGAATTCTTACTCTCATTTAATGCATTTGTTCAGACAGCTGTTACACATCTGTGGACCCAGGTGTGAGCCTGCAGTTACAGTGTGAGCAGTATGGAAGCTGAACTGGTCCCAGTACAGTGTGAACTGGGACTGTGTGATGCAGAGAGGTGCAGGTTGGAGGTCTTGATTGAACTCCAAAGCTTGTAATCATGTTTCCTGTTGTTTGAACTGTGTGTGTTTGTGTTCAGACTTTAAACCAGAGCCAGACGTCGTCTACTCTTCACTGAAGTATCCACCAGTCCAACCACTGACGTCCAGCTGCTGCTCTCTGACTGCTCCCCAGCACCTCACAGACCATCCATGTGTTACTTCTTTTCCTCCTTTAATGAGACTGATACATGTAAAAAATTACATCCTATATGTTGCTGGAATTTTAACAGTGTGTGAAAATCTATCTTTCTATTGAACAGAATCTAATGAAAGCTTCCAGCTGCTTTTTGTCCTCAGTGATCTTCATAGTTTGGATTTGTTCCCTCAGCAGCAGCTTAGTTTCTCTCCAGATCAATAAATGCTTTTGGATCAGCTGTTTTCCTCCTGTGGTTCTGTGGGATGGAAACTTGATTTGTCCTGTTCTGACATCAGAATAAATAAATTGAACAGCTTGAATTCAGCTTCATTATTTATTTATACTTATTTATATTTTTACTTTGACATTTTACACAAACAGGAGAATAAACCTGGTGCTGTCAGCATGCTGCAGTTCTAACAGGTATGATTTATAGCTCCTCCCCCTGAGTGGCACTCAGTGCAGGAGCTCTGCTGCCATCTACTGGTGGAACTCGGTGTTACAGCAGAGCAGCTGCTTCATAAACAACAGCAACAACATGAACCATTCAGGGCTGCAGTTTAACCACATGCTGATCAGCAGTTACAGAAATTAGAAGATGTTATGCTTCAAATCAGTGCTTTTACTTTTTTTTGGGGGGGGGGGTAAACAGGTTAAAGTTCACTGTGAGGGGAAACCCAAAACCCTAAAGGAGTCAGTATTATTCTAGTAGAACAGGAGGCCAACGTTACTCTGCCATCATCCAGAGGAAGAACCTGGTCAGGCAGCATGTTTCTGAGATTTTAGGGCAAATACAAGAACCTCAGTGTTCTCTGAATTCCTTCTTCTTCTTCCAGCTGCTCCCTTTAGGGGGCGCCACAGTGGCTCCTCTGCCTCCATCTCACCCTATCCCAGCATCCTCCTCTGTCACTCCAACCCTCTGCATGTCCTCCTTCACTACATCCATGAACCTCCTCTGTGGTCTTCCTCTTTTCCTCCTGCCATCCTTTATCCAGTATCTCCACTATTCCTCCTCTGACCACATCCAAACCATCTCAGCCATCCCTCTGTTCTCTGTGTGATCTGCATGAAACAGCTGAGCTCACACAGTAACCAGCAGAGAGCGATGAGGAGCTGACCTCCTGGCTCAAAGGTTAAGTTGGTTATGCAACACTTTTCCATGTCTTCACATCCAGAATAACTTGTCAGTATTGAGCAGTGATTATTGGTCCCCAGCAGAGCAGAGAAGACTATAATAAGAAGGCTGTGACGTCTCTGTGTCACACTTTCACTTCCTTCTCTGTGACAGCCTGAGGCCTCCATCAGCTCCACACTGAGGCAGCCTTCAACGCTTCATAACAAATAAAGTTCATAAGTGAGTCAACTTATGAAAACAACAGCTGACAGAAATATTTGTTTGTTGTTAATAAAGCTGGATACAATTACATTTATTTTACCTCTCCCCACTGAGCGCCACAGTCAGCCTGGACTTTATTTTTATTGATTGTTGGTGAAACCTCTGACCAGTCAGGGGGTTAAGGGGGCGGGATGTGAAGGTGACCTCGTAGAGAGCAGAGGCAGTGGAGTGACCTCTGTTAACCTCTGAGAATAAGCTCCTGTCACCGTGGGGGGGGGGGGGGGGGGGGGGGGGGGGCAGAGTTAGTCTTTAGGTCAAAGACTCTGAAGCAGTGGAAGGTAAATACAGCTGTGACATCACTTTGAACTGTTTCTATCAGTCACTGTGTTAGCATGTAGCTGCTAATAGCAGATTAGCCAGCTAGCCATGTTTGCACATGCACAGTGTGGTAGCTGTGTGAGTTTAAATATAGGTCACATGTGCAGATGTTGTAAGTAGTTTAAACTGAAGTGCTTCCACAGTTAGCAGACTGAGATATTTGATATGCTCGTTAACGTACAGAACAGCAGGACTTTGTTCCTCGGCGGAGCGTAGAGGAGCCCAGAGCATACCTGTCAAGTCTCCCGTTTTGGCCGGGAAATTCCCGCATTTTACCCCTCTGTCCCAACATCATCCCGTATTTTTATTTTCCCGTATTTTCAGTTTTCAATTTTCAATTTTTTAAAGCTTTCCTGTGCCGCTCCAAACTGAATTGTCACTATCACTAGGTTAGTGCCGACAGCTGGAACAAGCCCGTAAAAACAACTGGACCTCAGTGCGCCCTTTTCACAACATTCGGTGTTTCCGGTTTAGTTTAGCAGCCCCATAAAGCGATATAGAGCCTCCGCTGTCACCATGTTCTGTGTACATAAAGCCTTCTTACTGCGTCCCTTCGTACGCTTTGGCATCGCTCAGACCTCACTTTGTCTCCACCCTCCAACCCCGAAACCTCACTTAAACACCGAGCCTGCCCACCCGCTCCCTCCGCTCCCATCCTCAGTCCTCGCTTCGGCCTTTATCAACCTTTGAGAGCCGACAGCAAGTTTTCTTACACAAGTTGGCACCAGCGGCCCAGATAAAGGAGGAGGGTTGAACTTAGCTAGTAGTCTCACCCCACAGTGTTTTCATTAAATTTGATATTCTAACATTAAACAATACGGGACAAAATTGATCTATGTAATGTAGGCAAAGCATTAAAGTTATTATTTCATAAAGTTCATTTGTAGTTCTAAACATATTAATGGTGTTTTTCTTCACTTTTTGTCTCTCCAAAGATGTTTTTCTTCTTCTGCAGCCTCGATTGCAACTACAGTACATCTAAATGAACAATTATGCAAATTAGGTGATGACGTCATACAGTGACCTCTATTTTCAGCAGCGTAAAATTTCCCGTATTTTTAAATACAAAACTTGACAGGTATGGCCCAGAGGTCAGCCATCTTTGTTCCATCAATTGCAGTAACCTCGCATCATTCCCTTAAACCAGGAGTCAGCAACCCGCGGCTGCTCTGTGCAGCTCGCGGAAGTAAATTATAAGTATCCAATTGAAGTGCATTTTATTTTTGTCAGCTCGGTTTTAGTTGTAGTTTTAAACTGGAACATGTGATCTTGAAATATAAAAAGAAAATCATTTTATTTATCTATTTATTTATTTTTGTTTCTCAGTATATGCGTCACTCGCGGCTTCTGCTAGTATTAGCGGCTCTCACTGTTTTGTTTTCCGTGGAAACCGGGTTCAAATGGCTCTTTTCGGATTACAGGTTGCCGACCGCTGCCTTAAACGGTCACCCCAGCTTTGACTCCTGGCTGCTCCACAGGTTGTGTAATAAGCACATGCTTATTATTTTCTTTCTTTCTTTTCTTGCTTGTGAAAGGTTTCAGACCCCAACACACACACACACACACACACACACAGGCCTGCAAAGTTTCAGTTTGTTTTATTGTGATGTGTTGCAGGATGTGTGTCTGTGCAGGTTCTCAGTCATTCAGGTCAACTGTTTGCTAATGCTAATGGCTGCATCACCAGCTAACTGTTACCTGGTAGCTAACTGCTGAAACTCTCAGCTGGGCATCACCTGCTGGCTGGAACCCTCGTCCTCGCCTTCCGTCTGTTTGGAATCCATTTTGTCGCCAGCAGTCACGTGACTGCGACTGGTCGACGTGAAATTTAAAAACTCGTGAGATTTCCTAGAATCGACTAGTTCATGCAACCCCTAATACATTCACACTCCAACGCTTGTGTTGGAGAGAAACTTCAGGTTCAGTATCTTGCTCAAGGATACTTTGGCATGCAGCCAGGAATTGAACCACTAACCTTTTGATCAGTAGGTGACCTGCTCTACCTCCTGAGTTCTACCTCCTGAGCTACAGCCACCCCAAATATAGTCAGTCTGTCCAGTCAGGAAGCAGAAACCACTGAACCATGAGTTTAAGCTGCTCCCAGGTCAGCTCAGATCTTCCAGTTGGTGGCAGTACCCAGTTAACTGCAGCTCTTTGTTTCCATGATAAAGTATTGAGTGGGATGCTCTGAATGTTTCCCAGAGGGAGGAGCAGGAACTTCCACCAGGGAATCTTCTTTATCTTCTTTAATCTTTAAAAATAGAAAATATTCATTTTGATTTTTTGCCTGTCAGCTGCTGCTGGTTGGATTAAAATAAACACACACTCTGTACTAAAACTTTGCTGTGCAGCTAACACACACTAAATGATGCTGCTGCTGTTTTTATTCAGCACGTCTGGTTTGAAGTTTATTTACTGTTTCCTGTCCTGAAGAGAGGTGTGTATCAGTTAGCCACAATTCATTTTTAGTTATATAGCATCAAATTACAACAAACAGTCGCCTCAAGCTGCTTTATGTTTCAGGTAAAGACCCGACAATAATTACAGAGAACCCACAACAGTCAGAAAGACCCCCTATGAGCAAACACTTGGAGACAGTGGGAAGGAAAAACTCTGAGGAAACAAGTGAGAACAAAAGTTTATTAATGCAACAAACAATAAAATATAATTGACCCAAAACATTTTAACATATTTATATTATCAATGCTGATTGTGCTGTTAAAATAAGATGTGATTCATGAGTTTCAGTCTAATTCAATAAGAAAACATAGAAATGTAACACATGGATGGTCTGTGGTGTGAGGTGCTGGGGGAGCAGTCAGAGAGCAGCAGCTGGACGTCAGTGGTTGGACTGGTGGATACTTCAGTGAAGAGTAGACGACGTCTGGCTCTGGTTTAAAGTCTGAACACAAACACACACAGTTCAAACAACATGATTACAAGCTTTGGAGTTCAATCAAGACCTCCAACCTGCACCTCTCTGCATCACACAGTCCCAGTTCACACTGTACTGGGACCAGTTCAGACTGGTAAATATGAACTGGGACTGGGCTGTACCTGGGCCTCCTTGTTCTCATGGTTGTTGGTCCATAACTGACGTTTTCAGTTCTCACTGCTGGAGAGACTGCAGCTGGATCAACGTCTGCAAAATAAAACACATTTAAATTACTGCAGGTACAAAAACTACATGACTTTATATTACTGCAGTATTTTTATTTCTGCATTATGAAGAGATTAAGTGATGACTTTTATAAACCACAGCAGCTTTTCACAGTTTTACACCCTTGCTGTGAAACACAGAGTGACCACAGAGAGTTGGGGGGGTGGGGGGTCCATGAAAACCATTGGACGACCACAAAGCTGCCACCTTCTTCTGCAGGCTGACACTTTTCACCACAGAGCATGAAGCAAACATGCTCTCACAACATGAACACTATTATTAGACAGACCAGAACAGAATACCGTGAGAAGCCTCATCGTTTGCAGTTAAACTAGAATCATCAACAGGATCAATGTTTGTGGTCAGCATGTCAGGACGTAACAGAAATGTCCAGAAAAGTACATTTTTAATAATTATTAACTTTATGAAAGTCAGATTCAGATTTTAAGTGCAGATACTGAGATAGACGGGATTACAAATGTTGCAGTAGTATAAATATTAGAGCAAAGGGTAAATATAAAGGAAAACGACAATAATGGTAGAAGTTCTTAATGTGATTAATATCAACTTTGAATGAATAGTTGGTCTGTGTGCAGAGTTCAGAGAAATGCTTTTCCAAATGATTTCTACATGTTCCTTCCCCTCTTTAAAACTAACAGCCATGTACTGAAACACCTGCAGCTGAAACAGGAAGCTGGGCGACTGCAGAGCTTCAGTTACCCACAGACCACAAACACACAGTCCAGCACACAGTCAACAACACTCAGTAAGCACAGCATTAAAGACAGATGGTTACTTCTGAGTAAGTCAGTCAAAATGTAAGTAAAGTATATAAAGGTATACTAAAAGTATAAATCAAGGGTCTAGATTACCCTGCCTAGGACTTGGTTACCAGGGTCCCAGCCTGGAGCAAGGCCCAAGTAGGGGGTAGGAGCACGAGGGTGAGCTTCTGGTTCACAAGCCTTAGCCCATGGGTCTGGTCAGGCTTAGTACAAAGAAGCCACCCTTCTGCCCACAGGAGGGGTCATAGGGTGGATTAGTGGTATTCAGGGTCAGAGGCACTGGTGACTTGATCCCAGCTTTCAACACTAGCTTGTAGTACAAGGAATGTCACTTCAATGGTGGGAAAGAGCTGGAGCTGGGGCACAAGGTTGAGAGATACCGAATAGATCTTGTGGGGGGTGCCTCACTATATCTAGCTCGGGATCTTGAACCAGTTTCCTGGAGAGGGGCTGCAGGTGAGAGGCAGCAGGCATGGATGGGTATACTTGTATCCTTCCAGTTCACTGCTTGCATGTTGCGGTTGTCCCTGGTGGACTAGAGGGTTTCATCCCTGTGCATTCAAGTCAGGGAAGTTCAGAGTACCCAGCCTTCTTGGAGTCACTGCATGGAAAGTGCTCAATCTGGGGACTGCATCGTTCTGCCCGAAAACGTCAGTGCTCAAGTGGACAAAGGCTGTCCATAAGTGCACATGACACCAGGACACCCTGTACCTCAGGTGAATGATCGATTTAGGAATCGTCTCATTAGATCTGTGGCTGTATGTCATACTGGGTGAAAAGAGGAGCAGAGGTGTCGTCTGATCTCCACCTGATCGTGAGTTGGATTTGGTGGAAGGGAAGATACCGGACACAGCTCGTGTACAACATATAGTGAAGGTGTGCGGAGATCATCTGGTAGAAGCCCTGGTCCATGAGATCTAATATTCTCACCTCCAGCAAAACTTTGACAGCAGTCCAAGGGACACTGGGGACAATGAATGGACCATATTTCACATCTCTATTTTTGAGGCAACTGCGTGGAGCTGTGGCTGCAAGTTGTTGGTGCTTGTCATGGTGGTATTTCCAGAACCAGGTAGTGGACACCAGAATTTAAGGGAGTTGTCAGACTGAAGGAGTCTTATTGGGCTTAGTTAGCCTGTGGGACCCCAAAAGCAGCTCACAGGGGCCAGCAGGCCAAGTGGACTGCAGCTCTGGCATTAGCTGAAGAAAAAAACTCAGGTGTGGGAGGTGTTCTGTGAGCCTATGGAACAAGACTTTCAGTCAGCCTTGAAGCATTTCTGGCAAAACATCAGGCAACTTAGAAGGGGAAAGTGGTGCTCCATTCACACTGTGGGGATACGATGTTGCTGACTTCAACTGAGGATGTAGTCAGGTTGGTTAAAGGAACACTAATGATCTCTTCAGTCCCACACCTGTCATAATGGACATACAGATGGCGCCGGTGAGGTCAGCAGCCGTCGTACCTGCTCCTACGCTTTGTTTGTATATATTAGGTTTAGCTCTAATTCTCGACTTTATAATTCCGCCTGCTCTGTGTCATATCACGTATGACAGACAGACTCTTTTGAATATCAGAATACAGCACTCTGGCTGTATTCTGACACCTTTTTCTCCCGACCCGGCTTGGCCCCAGGAGATACTGCGTTTCCAGTGGGCCAGCTCAAACAAAGGACGGCGCGGAGCACCCAGGTCACGGACAAGGCCCCGAGGGAAAAGAGCCGGCGTAAGAGAGAGGCTGAGGCGCAGAGCGCACCAAACGCCACTGCCGAGCATCCTGTTGGCTAATGTCCAGTCACTGGATAACAAGCTGGACGAACTCAGGGCCAGGATACAGTTTCAGAGGGACATAAGGGACTACAACATCATCTGTCTCACGGAGACATGGCTGACCCCCCTCATACCGGACCACGCCGTACAGCCGTCGGAGTTCTTCAGTGTTCATCGCACGGACAGAACGAGTGAGTCTGGAAAATCAAGAGGAGGAGGTGTGTGCCTAATGATTAATAACAACTGGTGTGACAGTAGGAATGTTGTCCCTCTGAAACAATCATGTTCACCTAACCTGGAGCTCCTAACCCTGAAATGCCGCCCCCACTACCTGCCCCGCGAGTTCACTTCGGTCATCTTCAGCGCCGTCTATATTCCACCTCAGGCGGACACAAACACTGCACTATCCGAGCTACATGAGGCGATTTCCACCTATCAGGCTAACCAGCGTGATGCGGCTCTCATCGTAGCCGGGGACTTAAACAGTGCAAACTTGAAAAAGCTGATACCGGAGTTGATTCAACACATCGACTGCCCCACCAGAGGAGAGAGGACCCTAGACCACTGCTACTCTCCATTCAAAGATGGCTACAAAGCAAAGCCTCTTCCGCCTTTTGGGAAGTCTGACCACACCGCTGTCCTTCTCATGCCGAAATACAAACAACGGCTCAGGCAGGAACCCCCTGCTGTGAGAGAAGTGACACGGTGGTCTGATCAAACAGAGGCCGCTCTGCAGGGTGCGTTGGATTCAACCGACTGGGACATGTTTCGCAGCAGCGCGGGCGGAGACATCGAGGAGTTTACGGAAACTGTTGTGGGATTTATTGGGAAAGTTGTTGAAGACACTTCACTTAGGAGGACCATCAGGACTTTTCCCAACCAGAAGCCGTGGGTGGATAAATCTGTCCGCGACGCCCTGAGGTCCCGCACCGTTGCCTACAACTCCGGCCTCGCCTCTGGGAACATGGAGGCCTACAAGGTTGCATCATACAACGTCCGCAGAGCGGTGAAAGAGGCAAAACATCGCTACGGCCGCAGACTGGAACAGCAACTACAACAGTCTGACTCCAGGGGACTGTGGCAGGGACTACGCACCATCACGGACTACAAAGCACCACACACACACCCGGTGAGTGCCGACGCTTCTCTGGCTGATGAACTCAACATCTTCTTTGCGCGCTTTGAGTCGGGAAGCCGACAGCCCGCTGCGCTCCCGGCCGGAGGGCCGGAGACACTCACTGTGACGGAGCGCGACGTGAGGAGGGCGTTTAGACGTGTAAACACCAGGAAAGCGGCTGGACCAGACGGTATTAGTGGACGTGTCCTTAAGACCTGCGCTGACCAGCTGGCACCTGTGTTTACACTGATATTCAACCTCTCACTGAAACTGTGTGTGATTCCCACCTGCTTTAAAAAGTCCATCATAGTCCCTGTCCCAAAGAAACCACACCCCAGCAGCCCCAATGACTTCAGGCCCATAGCGCTCACCTCTGTGGTGATGAAGTGTTTTGAGAGACTCATCAAGACATTCATCACCTCCTCACTGCCCACCACCCTCGACCCACTACAGTTTGCATACCGGCCAGACAGATCCACAGATGACGCCATATCCTTCCTCCTCCACAAGACCCTTTCACACATAGACACTGGTAAGGGGAACTATGTGAGAGTGCTGTTTGTAGATTACAGCTCAGCATTCAACACCATAGTTCCCTCCAGGCTGGTCTCTAAGCTGCTGGACCTGGGCCTGGGCCCATCCCTGTGCAGGTGGGTTCACAGCTTCCTGACCAGCAGACCACAGGTGGTACGAGTGGGTCACCTCACCTCATCCTCCCTCACCCTCAACACTGGATCCCCCCAAGGCTGTGTGCTCAGCCCTCTGCTGTACTCACTGTACACCCATGACTGCGAGGCCACGTCAGAGTCCAACGTCATCATCAAGTTTGCTGACGACACTGCTGTTGTGGGACTAATCTCTCACAATGAGGAGACAGCCTACAGGAGAGAGGTCTCCCGCCTGGAGAACTGGTGCCAGGAGAACCACCTCCTGCTCAACGTCAGCAAAACAAAGGAACTGATCGTGGACTTCAGCAGGAAGCAGCAGAGGGACTACCATCCACTTGTCATCAGTGGTGCTGAGGTGGAAAGAGTGGACACTTTCAAATACCTGGGAGTGACCATCTCACAGGACCTGTCCTGGACTCATCACATAAACATCACTGTGAAGAAGGCCAGACAGCGTCTCTACCTCCTCAGGCAGCTGAGAGACTTCAAGCTCCCACTCAAGGTGCTCAGGAACTTTTACACCTGCACCATCGAGAGCATCATGCGTGGGAGCATCACCACCTGGATGGGAAACTGCACCAAGCAGGACTTCATGGCCCTAAAAAGGGTGGTTCGTTCAGCTGAACGGACCATCAGAACCACCCTCCCCAACCTGCAGGACATTTACACCAAGCAGTGCAGGCTGAGGGCCATGAAGATCCTAAAACAGCCCAGCCACCCCGGACACTCTCTCTTCTCCCTGCTCCCATCAGGCCGGCGTTACCGCTGCCTGAGGACTAAGACTGAAAGGTTGAAGAACAGTTTTTACCCACAAGCCATCCGTCTGCTCAACTCTGAGCCCTAACTGGACCATTATGGCACAATGTAAATATTATAATTTATAAAAGTGTGTATAGTGTATAGTATATAGAGTATAGTGTATAGTGTAAATTACTTTTTTTAATTTTTATTCTTCTTATTTATATGTGTGTGTATATATGGTTGCAGGTACAAAATACATTTCACTGTGCATTGTACTGTGTATAACTGTGCATGTGACAAATAAACACTATCTTAATCTTAATCTTAATCTTAATGGAAGCAGATCCTGGTGATGACAGGGACAACTTGCCGATCACTGAGGGTGAGGCCACTGATGTAGTTAAACTCCTCCTCAGTGTGTGGGCCTTTGGGGTGGATGATGTACATCCTGAAATTTAATTAAATTTCAATAGCATCAGTTCAAAACAACTGTTGCCTTGCAACTGTTTTAGGCAGACCCTACAACTTTAGCCATAAACCCCAACAATCAGATGACCCTCAGTGAGCAAGCAATTGGTGACAGTTTTAAGAGGAAGAACCCTCTGGGAGAACCAGGCTCAAGTAGCCACAACCAGTTGAGGGGGAAAGAAGAGAGCAGAGGAAGGTAAGCCAAAAGGCACACTGTGGGAGAGAGAGGCAGAGTTTCCGTAACCCTTAACCTGCTGATACACCTGTTACACAGTAGGAAGCGCGGCAAATTGTTCATTATTTACAAAATGACCAATGTGAGAGGTTTGGTGTGGACTGACGATGAGGTTGGATCGCTACTGCACACAACGCTGAATTACAAAACAGCAAAAACACAAGAAAAGCACAAGAAGCACTAATGAATTCGCCATTGCGAGTATTGTTCTTCAATTTGCACATGCGCGGAAAACTGTCTTGGTTGCAACCAGAGTCATCCGTTACCCCGTATTCATCCATTTACATGGAAATGCAGTCTGGTACATTTCTGAAATGCTCCACTCTCTACCCCGTTTCATAAATGCATCATTTTCACTCCATTCTCATGTAAGAATGAGAATGGTATCTCCCGGCTGGCTTGGGAACACCTTATTGTTCCCCTGGATGAGCTGGATGAGGTGGTTAAGGAGAGGGAGGTCTGGGCTTCTCTGCTTAAACTGGTGTCTCTATGACCCAACTGGATAAAAAGTACTTTGATTTCAGGAAAATATTTGTTTTACTTTTACAACAACCCACATTTTTACACTTCTGATCATCCCTCACATGTTCCATACTATCCTCATAGCCCATCATCAAAGTCAACAGTCTTCATGAAGCTAAATCTAATCCTACCGTCATACTAAACTCAGTCTGAGACAATTGAAGAGGAAAACCATTTCCTGTTTCTTAAAAACCTTCACTTCAACTTTAAATAAATGTCACTACATTGTAAAGCTGCACAAAAGTTCTTTTAAAAGTAAATTTAGCCACTCTTGGTAATCCACACAATACCTCTGCTTTGTCTGATTGGCTGTTGTTGATGATGTGATGTGTTGATGGCACTGTACATGACATGAGTGATGATGTCATCATCTTCAACTTCTTCTTGATCTGCTGAAATGATCCAAACTGAACAACAATAGAAATTAAATATCTAAAAAGAGATCACATTTAAGAAAGTGAAACATCAGAAACATCAGAAAGTCTGAGTCTCACCTTCAGGTTTCCTGTGAACACATCGTCTCACCAGCAGAACCAGTAACACCAGTAGAACCACAACACAGACTGATCCAATAAAGAGTAACAGGAGAGAGGAACCAGAGAGAGGGGCTGATGGAGGGACAGAGGTGGATGTAGGTGTAGGTGTGGATGTAGGTGGAGGTGTGGTGGTGTGTCTCTCTAAAATAAAGTAAACACAGTCATTAAGTTCTGGTCACATTGTGAATGTTGAAACCTGCAGAAACACAGACAGGTGAGTGTGTCACCTGTGACAGTGATCCAGCTGGATGGAGACTCTCCATGACCGCTGATGTCACACTTGTAGAGGCCTTCATCAGACCTGGAAACATGCTGGATGGTCATGGGACCTGTAGGCTGCTTCCTGATGAGGGAGCCATCTTTATAGAAAGCAGCTGGGAGGTTGGAGGGAGTGGTCTTTGTTTGACAGAGCAGAGTGACGTCATCTCCCTCCATCACAGGGAGGACAGGACTCTGCAGGATCACTGATCCACCTCAACACAGAGACAAACTACAGCATTTCATCCATTTACACACAGCTTCATCAACACTAACTCCACACACTCAGCTTACCAGAGACTGTGAGATTAACCATGTTACTGATGGCACCCTCTCTGGACTCACACCAGTAAACTCCACTGTCTGATTGGACAGTTGCACTGATGTTACAGGAAGAACCAGACCATCTCCCCCACTCAGCTCCACACTGAGTCCTGTGTTTTTTTGTTGTGTTCCTCCTCAGAGTCCATCCAGCAGAGCTGTCGTCCTCCTCACAGCTCAGAGACACAAAGTCTCCTTCAAAGAACTGAGAGCTGCTGGGACTCACAGTCAGACGAGCTGTGAGGGTTACAATGAAACATGAAGCCAAACAGGTCATATTAGTGAGCATTTATCAGGTTGAAGCTGTGACAGAAGAAGGTTACTGACCTTGGTTTGTTGTGCAGCTCAGCAGTGAGATCAGAACTAAAGAGAAATGACACTCAGGTTGGTTTGAGGTGAACACAAAGAACAACTCCACACAAACAGCTGACAGACCCACAAACTCGTCTCTCTCTGATAGATCTGCTCATTTTAGACTTGATGCAGCAACAAGTTTCAATAAAGTTTGAATGAACAGAAGACTGAGAAAGTGTGTGTGTAAGGCTGAAAATCAGCTGGAGAAAAATGTCACGAGTATTCATACTTTTGGATACTTTCCTCTACATCAGCTTTTATTTAGAAAAGCAGCTCATTATCACCCACTATACTATGTAACCTCTCCTGTTCAGTGTCACAGTAAAGTCATGTGTCCTCTGTGCAGCTGTGTTCATGTAATCAGTGAATGATTTGAGCTTTTCACTGCCTGCTGTGTTTCCTGGACTCCTGATAAAGATAAAGAGTCAGTTCAGACCTGCAGTTGGTCCTCATGGTGTTTGAACTTGAATTCAGCCTGATTAGTTTTTCATGTCTTCTCCTCCATCATCAGTTATCAGGAGAGCAGACAGTCAAAGGTCAATAATTCAAACAAACACAGAGATTCTACTTACAGAGCAGACACAGCACAGATGTTTCCTTCATCGTCCTTCTCACTCATTTGAGCTTTTTTTCATTTCTCTCACTGACACCAAGTAAAGCCCCGCCCTCTTCCTCTTTCTCTGAGTGAGTTTCATTGTTACATTAAAGACATTACCTTATTTTCCTTATAGACTTGCACTTCATAAGCCAGTGCTGGATAACAGAGTACTTTTCTTGTGTAATATATTGTCATAAAACTATTAAAAATAAATTATTTGAATTAAAATACTATTTCAGAAAGCACAAATACACATGAGGAAAACAGCATCCACAAAAAGTTTTAAAAAATAGCAACCATAGTTTTAATATGTTCTGAGTTTAATTAATTAGTTTTATAGATGAAAGTTGTAAAAAAAATTTTTTTTCACTTTTCAAAGTTAATTTGGAAGGATTCTCATATTTGCTGTTAGATCACAAATACCACCTCTTTCCAATCATTTCCTTCAGGCAGACAACAAACTACAACCTGATTTTCAAAAAAAATCATCTTCAGCATGTGCATTAACTGATTCCTATGCTGTTTTTTACTTCACTGTGGAGAAATGTAGCATAGTCATGAACAATCCTGTGGAGACTTTAGCTGTGGATAAATAGTCTAAAGCAGTCATGAGTCATGAGTGCTGCAGCCCACTTAAAAACCCAGGGGGCCCACCCAATCTTAAATCCTCACTCAAATCAAAATACAAGAGATGGTGATGTATTACTCTGAAAATTTGATAAAAAAAAAAACATAAATAACACAGACTTTTAGCCATAAAGTGCTAATGGGAGGAGTTTGGTGAAGCCATGGAAAAAGACTTTCAGACAGCATCGAAGTGATTCAGGAGAGGAAGGCGATGCTCTACTCACACGGTATATAGTACGGGTGGGGCGCTGCTGATTTCAACTGAGGCTATAGTCGGGTGGTGGAAGAAGTACTTCAAGGACCTCCTTAATCCCACTGAAACGCCTCCTGTAGTGGAAGCAGAATCTGGTGATGAGGGGGATGACTCGCCATCACTGGGGGTGAGGTCAATGGGGTCGTCAAACAACTGCTTATTGGCAGGGGCCCTGGGGAGGACAAGACTTGCCCTGAGTTGTAGGG
Source organism: Archocentrus centrarchus (assembly GCF_007364275.1). NCBI lineage: Eukaryota > Metazoa > Chordata > Actinopteri > Cichliformes > Cichlidae > Archocentrus > Archocentrus centrarchus. Next base: position 140,108 of record NW_022060294.1, read on the forward strand.
CGCATCTCAGCCTGCCTTGGAAGTTCTATGCTAGGGTGCTGGAAAGGAAGGTCTCATGATCCAGGGTCCTTTGGACCCCGTGTGTTTTGTTTTATCTTGTCTGTTCTGTTCTGGGTTTCTTTTGGTTGTGGGGTTTGGTTATGATTTGCTTTCCAGTTCCTTATGTTCTCCCGGTGTCAAGTCTGCGTCTTTGTTTCCCCTCTCCTGTCTTCCTGTTTTACTTTGATAGTGTGTCTGGTCCCTGTCTGTTGTATTCAGTTTTGTTTCCCCTGGTCTGGTCTTGGTAATCAGCGTCACCTGTGCTCCCACCTGTTTCCTCTTCCCTCATCAGTTCCCCGTGTATTTAAAGTCCAGTGTTTTCAGTGTTGTTGTCGCGTCGTTGTCTCGTCTTCTTGCTGTGTGCTTCCTGTTTGTTCCCTGAGATCTAGTGAAGTGTTTTTCTGCCCCGCATTTGTTGCCACTAGTCCAGTCTAGTCCGGTCCTTGGTTCTGCTCTTGTAAATAAAGTGCATTTTAATTCTAATCCCTGCCTGGCGTATCCTGCATTGGGGTCCTCCTTCCTGCCTGCCACACAGACGTTTCATGACAGAAGGTCCGTTCATCAGTGGAACCTCGGATTCAAAAGAAACAATGCATTTTTCTTCCTGGTCGCGGAAGGCTAAACCAGCTCTTTATCCTTTTGAGGAAATTCGAGTGTGCATGGGAGTTTGCCAAAACAGTCTACATGTGTTTTGTTTAATTAGAGAAGGCATTTAACCGTGTCTCTCAGGGTATCCTGTAGGAGGTATCTGGCCCATTGTTGTGTGCCATTCAGTCCCTGTACAACCGCAGTGAGAGCTTGGTCCGTATAGCCAGCAATAAGTCTGATTCATTTCCTGTGGGTGTTGGACTCCATCAGGGCTGCCCTTTGTCACCGATTCTGTTCATAATTTTTATGGACAGAATTTCTAGGCGTAGCCAGGTAGCGGAAGGCTTCTTCCTTGGTGGCCTCAGAATCACATCTCTGCTCTTTGCAGATGATGTGTTCCTGTTGGCTTCATCATGTGGTGGCCTCCAGCTCACAGTGAAATGCTTTGCAGCCGAGTGTGAAGCGGCTGGCATGAGAATTAGCATCTCTAAATCTGAGGCCATGGTCCTCAGCTGGAAAAGTGTGGACTGCCCACTCCAGCTCAGGGATGAGTTGCTGCCCCAGGTGGAGGAGTTCGAGTATCTTGGGGTCTGAGCGTGAAAAAAATATGTTGAATAAGATCGCTGATACAAGCGGCAGAAATGAGCTTCCTCCAAAGGGTGGCCGGCCTCTCCCTTTGAGATAGGGTGAGGAGTGCAGCCATTCAGGACGGGCTCAGAGTAGAGCCGCTGCTCCTCCGCGTCAAGAGGAGCCAGTTGAGGTGGCTCGGGCATCTGAGTAGGATCCGCCCTGGGTTCCTCTTTGGTGAGGTGTTCAAGGTCTTTCCTACCAGGAGGAGGCCCCAGGGCAGACCTAGGACATGCTGGGGAGATTATATCTCTCGGCTGGCCTGGGAACGCCTTGGGGTTCCCCCCAGATGAGCTGGAGGAGGTGGCTGAGCAGAGGGAAATCTGGGCTCTTCTTCTTAGGCTGCTGCTCCCGTGACCTGGCCCTAGACAGGTGAAAGGAAATTGATGGATAATATTTGTGTTTTTTATATTGTGTCATGACCATAAACTCTTGAGTCTTGAATGTGAGTTCAGCTCCTGGTTAGGTTACACACAGAAAACAGCCAGTGGAGACGAGCCAAACCATCAGGGTAGAGTTTGGGGGGATGCAGGGACCGTGGTCAGAAGGAAGAGTGAGGGGGAGAAGGTCTGATGGAACTTCTGAAAGAGAAGTCAGCAGAGTTTTTAGTTTAAACATGCAAAGTTCATGTTGTCTGTCCTTGTTTTTGGACTCAATATGCAGCTAATCCAATATTTTTATGCAATTTATTTTTCAAACATTTATTATTCAAAGATTTACAATGTAATTTATTCAGTTTTATGGGGAAAAAAGTCACACTAGTGTTGTTCATGTCTCAAAAGTTCATATATGAAACACTCGGTGTTACAGCATTAAGACTGACACTATCAAAGTGTCGATACCAAAGCTAGTATTGGTGTCAGATCAATTTACTTTAGTTTGGCTCTCTTCTCTAAGTTTAGAACTAGGGATGCGCCGATCCGATATTCAGTATCGTATCAGTCCAGTCCTGACCTAAATTACTGGATCGGATATTAGAAAGGAATAAAAATTACAATCCGATCCATTAAATAACATTTCGCCCACATTAGCTACATTACAGGTCTCTGTCGTCGTCTTCTTCTTGTGGGTTTGCGGTTGACCAAACCAGCTTAGAGCTGCATTACTGCCACCTACTGGACTGGAGTGGATCAGGACTTGGAAAATAAAAACCCCTCAGATTCTATAAAGTTCTCTGTTGCTGCGACGGATTGCCTTTAAACACTGAGTGGCTCATCATTGACATGTTTTTCCGCCTCCACCGTGCTCTCTACCTGTGCTCACTCTGCTGAGAATTTCAGCTGTTATTTTTTTCTCTACTTCAGTTCCCAGTTTAACCGCAGTTAGCTAGCGAGTGCCGCTATTACCACTAATGATCGTCCGGTACTGGAAGGACCCCTTCCCCATCAAAATATTTTTATACTTTTATCGCTGATTAGTGACTAAATATAGACCTGCAGTAGAAACATATGTAGAATGCTTGTGAATATAAAGCATTACAAGATTACGCTCACGCAGCCCCCAGTTTTTCAACATAAACACTGATAACACAACAGCAGCAGTCAGCTGATTTACTGCAGTCTGTCTGCACAAGAGCAAAGAGGCGGAGCCGGTGAGCTCAGATGGAGCAGAAGAAAATGTTTTTCTAGCATCCAAAAGAAGCTTTTTCTCCTGTAACCTCCATTAAACCTTTACTGGGAAACAGCTGGAGGTCCTTCATCAACCAGAAAGAAAGCAGAGCATCAGGTGGAGGCACTTTACTGCCACAAATGAAATCATGGCCAACAGTGATGCGTGTTGGAAAGAAATTCTGTCCTGTGGCAAGAAAACCAGTTTATATAAACATGAAAAACTGGGGAAACTCCTTTTCCCTGAATGAGCAGCAAAAGAAACGAAGTAGGTAAAAATCCCTCAGACAGACCCAGACCCTTAGCACAGAGGTCAAAGGTCATTTGCAGAGTCCTTCCAGAGAGGTAAGAGTATCCAGGTAGCTCATCCAGAAATGTTTCAGTTATGGCTCAGGTCACATCTTCAGCATCAATGTTAATTTAATCAAAGTGTTATTGATCATCGTGGTTGTTCCTGTAGTTTAGCAGACTGATCAGCTTTAGGTTGACATTCAAATAATGCATTCAGCTCAATAAAACATGTTTATTTTATTGGAACTGAAAAATATAACTCAAACATGTCTCCAAAGAACAGATTCAAAACTGGTAAATGTGCATTTTTTGTTATAAATAACAGTGCAAAGCAAAAATAATATAATTTGTTGTTAAAATGTGTTCAGATAATATTGATGCATAGATAAATAAATGCACTAAACAGCCGCCCACACCAGTTTGTGGTTTTGAACTGTTGTCATCCACAATGCAGCTGCTCTGCTGTAATACCCGGGTTGACCAGTAGAGGGAAACAGCCTTGAAATGGACACAAATCACATTTAAAGTTTCACTGAGAGGTTAAACAGGAAGGCCTCTGCTTCAGGAAATATGATGCAGAAGGAAGTCCAGTCAGAGTCACATGTTGATGAGTTTTTAGTTAATCAGAAGCTGCTGCCAGAGAAATTCCAGTGTTTTTCTTTAGAAACTGTAAACAGTGAATTAAACATAAACCGTTTTTGCCACGTCAGCTGCTGGTTGGTTTCAGCCTGGAATAAAATCATAAAATAGAACTTGTGGGTGTCAAACACACACATCCTGCACTTTTCTGTGCAGTTTTCAGCCACTGGCTGAGGCCTCTGCTGTTTTTAGCCTGCGGTTGTTCGTTCTCCTTTGTTGTTTGAAGGGAGGCGTGCATCAGTGAATCACAACCAGACAAGTCAAATTTTCCATTTGACTTATTTTTTTAAGCCCACGTGAGAAAAACATGAGAACCAAAGTTTATCAAAGCTGGGGGGAGAATAACTCACCACTGCAGAGGCCCAGAAACGTGAATAAACTATGAATAACAGTTACTGACGACATGAATCATATTAACAAATGTTTTCATTGTTGAATTTGCAACAAAAATTCTTTTAAAACTCCAGAATAGGATGTGATTTTTGTCTGGAGTCTAGTTCAGCAAGAAAAAAAACACAAATATAAAAATCTTGTTAACACGTGGATGGTCTCTGAGGTGCTGGGGGAGCAGCAGCTGGACGTCACTGGTTGGACTGGTGGACTACTTCAGGTAAGAGTAGACGACGTCTTGGTCCGGTTTAAAGTCTGAACACAAACACACACAGTTCAAACGTGACAGTTTTCTCAGAGACAGACGAGGATGAAGTAAAGACGTGGTTAGCTTGGCTCTGTACAAAGGTGAAGTGCAGCTGTACCTCTGGGCCTCTGTGATCTGGTGGTTTTTGGTGCATAACAGGCGTCTGATCTCACTTCTGAGTAGATTGCAGCTGGATCGCTCTCTGCACAATACAAACAGAAATGACTGAAGTTACACCTACAGCAGTGCTGTTATCATTACTGCAGCTTTGGCAAAAATTTAATTTTGATCATGATTAACTGATAAGCTTCATAGTTCACAGCATGTTTTTTACTTCTGAACACCTCTGCTGTCAAACACAGTGACCACAGAGACCTGGGGGGATGTTTGTATAAAAAGGAAGACAGACGACCACAGAGCTGCTGTCTGCCTTCAGTGCAGGCTGACATACTTCACCACACGCACGAAGCTAACACGTTCTCACAACAAGAACACTTACTGCCCAAAGTAGTACACGGTGTGGTGAGAAGGGTAATCAGCATCAGGCTACAGAATCAGCAACAGGAAGTAGCTGCTGTGGTTTTTACAGAGTTTAAAAAAGAAGAAGTCAGAACTGACTCATTGGTCTGTTCAGTTTACTTCTGTTTAAATGTGTTATGTCCTCCTAAAATATGAGTCCCACTGCTGAACTGGCAAACATGCTCCTTCATCACAAACACACACTGCACTACAGCCAGCTTTGAAAGAAGTTTTAAGATCTGTAACTGAGACCATTGCCCATTGTGCTGTGTGTTAGTGAGGTATGAGGCCCCCACAGTCAGAGCTACATCTGTTGGAATAAACACCCTACAGTATTTCTGCATGCAGAATTCTGCAGGTACATTTTACACATCCACAGAAAAACACCAACAAATGCATCAACAAATGTCAGCTGGTGCTGAGACTAATTCTCTCCACTCAAACACGCTAACAATCATCCCATCATGCACCCTGTTCTGCTGCTTGTCTGAGTTTGGGTTGCTGGGGCAGCAGTCTAGGCAGAGAAGCTTTTGAATATCCTGAAGAGGATAAAGAGCTGTTCAATGTTCTACAACCAAGAAAAAAAAATATATTTTTCCTCTTCAATCCAAGGTTTGACTAACAGAGAGAGACTCTCCTTCCAGTATCCTGATGTGAATCCATGAAAGAGAACTTTTTAGAATCTGAGGGGTTTTTCTAACTCCTGAACACAGAGGGGTCTGTGGAGCTGCAATAACAAGGAATTCAGACCAAAGCATTGCAGTTCTACTTTATATGGACCATAATGAATGATTTACATATGAAAGAAAGGATTTAAAAGCATGATATGTCTCCTTTAATGATAATCTTTTGTACTTTACATGTGCCCTCCCAGGACATTACTCAAAGGTGTCACCAGGTGGTGCACAGGAGTGTAACCCCCCTGAGAGGCAAACGCTGCAGAAAAAAAATCCTGCAGCTGTAAACAAACTTATATTGTGTGCTTCTTTATTTTAATATACAGGTGGGTGAATAGTCCTCGAAATGACATGCATGGTAAATGGTAAATGGACTAGTTCTTATATAGCGCTTTTCTACTCTGAGCACTCAAAGCACTTATACAACAACATGCATGTAACACAGTGTATCTGATAAAACTCATGAATCAGTTAAAGTAACACATGTAATGTTGGACACTAAGTAATATTGAAGTGTTGTGTTAAATTGAGATTGTTGTTGCAACATGGTCGTGCTAGGCTAACGGAATTCTTACTAGTGGGTAAAGTGAGCTTCAAGTACAGTAGCCATGCTAATCGAGCTCAAATATGTTGCAGTAAGTTGATGAGTTAACAGGTACCTAAAGGGTTAATTAACAGTTTCAGTCAGTAAGACAAGAGGAGATGCAAATGCAGTAACTCATGGACATGTGTTTTGTTAAAGGGGTTTACGTGAATCTTTGACTAACTCTGACTTAAAGTATTGTAGTTGCAATGCAAGTGATGTATAACTGGAAGAAATGTGGGGCTACCAGATGTTCATGTACAACTAAAGTAAGCACTTCCAGTCTGAGAGAACCATAGGGAGATGATGTCACCGCTTAGTTTGTGACTAAAATTTTCTTAACACAAATTTGTTGCTTCAGTGCTTTGCTTAAACTCTGCAGCTCAGGTGTCTCGATGTAAGCAGAGCATTTAACCCACATTAGTAGGATAAAAATTTTCAGTCTATATGATGGATTTCTTTCATTTGGAAAACCGACCCTTTATGTGTGTGTGTATGTGCATGTTGTGCTAACTGTGGTAAGGTAAGGTAAAGTTTATTTATAAAGCGCCTTTCACAGACAAAAAAGTCACAAAGCGCTGCACAAAACAATCAACTTAAAAAATGAATTACATCTTTGCATCAAAAAAAGAGAAACAGCAATAAAACAACAGATTAAAAAAGGCAGTACAATGAGAGTAATTAACAAAAAGCTTGGTTGAACAAAAAAAGTTTTCAACTGTTTTTTTAAAAGAAATGACAGAGTCAGCTAGGCGGAGTTCCAGTTGTTCCAGAGCTTGGGGCTATAGCCTGAAAAGATCTGTCGCCTTTAGTCCTTAATCTTGTGTGTGGGGGAACTAAGAGATTTCGATCTTCTGATCGAAGACAACATGTAGGAATGTATTTAACTAGTAACTGAAACAAATAGTCAGGGGCCTGTCCATTTAAAGCGCTATATGTAAGTGGAAGGATCATAATTTGAATTCTAAAAGTAACCGGAAGCCAATATAAATAGGAGTAATGTGTGTTTGTTTGCTAGAACGAGTTAAGAGTCTAGGAGCTGCATTTTGTATCACTTGAAGCCGGGATACAGATGATTTATTTAAGACAGTAAAGAGGGCATTACAGTAGTCTAAGCATGATGTCACAAATGCATGGACAACCTTTTCCACATCAGAGGGGGAAACTAGGGTTCTCAGTTTACAAATATTCCAAAGATGAAAAAAAACAGGAGCGTGCAATAGATCTTACATCTGAGTCAAATCCCAAGGAGGACTCAAATATTACTCCGAGATTAAGAACTGCAGTCTTTGCAGGTGAACAAAAGGAAGCAGTCATCTGGGTGATACTAGGATAAATATCAGGAGGAGCTGTAATCAAAGCCTCGGTCTTATCGGGATTTAATACAAGAGAGTTGCTAGAGAGCCAAGCACTGATCTGGGATAAACAGTCACCCAGAATAGATAACCTATCTAACTGGTGAGGTTTAAAAGACAAGTATAGTTGGTATACTGTGCTGAGAATTTCAGCTGTTAGTTACCAGAACTGATCGCTATAACCGCAGTTTGCTAGTGGGTGCCACCATTAGCATTAGCTTTGGTATTGACAAGACTCCCCACCTGTCACCCGCTCACTTCCAGGGCTCGGTCAAAATATTTTTTATGATTTAATCCCTGATTAGCAAATAAAAATAGACCTAAAATAGAAATGAGACGTGAGCTCAAGTGGAGCAAAAGGAAACATTTTTATAGTGTCCAAAGCAGCAGTGCTTTTTTTTTTTTCTGTAACCATCATTAAAACTTTTACTTGGAAACAGCCGGAGGTCCTTCAACAACTACCTGATCAGTAAGTGCCAACGTGAAAAAAAAGTAACGCGAAAACTTTGTAGCTGCTCCATCCACCGCTATTTGTTTCACACAGGGAAAAATCTGCACTAAGTATTTCTTATCCGATTACTTGTTTGAATAATCTATAGAATACTTGATTGCTAAAATAATCAATAGTTGCAGCCCTAGCTGTCATTAAATCCCTTGGACTGGCACGCCATCCCCATTATACATGTCAACGCACCCCCTTCATCACTGTGCATTAGGAACATCATGAGTCCTCTATACTGCCTGGAATGCAATCGGAAAATGTAATTCCCTCTGTATTGTCTAGCAGGCATTCCAGTAGGCAACAAGGCCATCACTACAACCCTAAAGGGAGCATTCTGATTAATTTACACCCAAGGCTTGCATCAACAGCACTATTCCCTTCACATCTGTCCTGCCATCAGCTATTATCAGTGCATCTTTCATGCTGTTGAATGTATGTTCACTCAATAAAGTACCACTAATGCTTGATATAATTACGTACAGGAACAGAGACATAGCAAAGTCAGCAGGACTTTTTTTCTCTCAACCAAGCCAAGGCTTTGTGTACATTCAGAAACCTTGCTCCAAAGGTCGTGGTGGTGGGTTAGCTGTCGCACACCAAGCCTCTTACTCTTACTACACTCTTACCACTTCGTCTGCTTTCTTGTTCCTGTTCAACATACTATCACATACAGGGAGATCAAGACTATTAGTGCATTGGCCCTGAACAACCTGATAGCAACCCATTTAGCTTCAGACCCCCCCCCCCCCCCCCCCCCCACAATTTCATGGGTGATGGGCTTGTTGACCACTATAACCAGAGGTGGCCAAAGTACTGACATTCTGTACTTAAGTAGAAGTACAAGTACTTGTGTTAAAAACTACTCTGGTAAAAGTTGAAGTACTGGTTCAACTTCTGTACTCAAGTAAAAGTAAAAAAGTACAGGCTCTGAAATCTACTCAAGAAAGTAAAAGTGTCTCCTTGGAGGACGTTTCTACCTCTTTCTTACATCTTTCTCCATCTGAGTGAAGTTATCGCTCATTCTTTGCTCTCCCTTAAAATACAGCAGCTGTTCTTTTAGCTAGCAGACACACTGTGTGACAAACTGCACACACTTTTTTTGTCCTCTACGTTTTGTCATTTATTTTCCTCACCGTTCCGGCGTGCAGCCTCTATGTAAAGCGCAACTTCCTCTGGCTCTTTCCGGTCTCCAAGCAAGCGTTGAAGGAGCCCCTCCCTCTGCCGTGTGGGGTGTCTGTTCCCCCCTCCTGCCCTGTTGTTTCGACTCCCAAGAAAAAAACGCTCGCAATCAAAAGCGGCTCCCGCACTGACCGGAAATGCAAACGTTTCTCAGACGTGTTAAACCTAAAGTAATGAGCTTGTTTTGAAAATGTAAGAAGTAGAAAGTACAGATACTTGTGTAAAAATGTAGGGAGTAAAAGTAAAAAGTAGTCAGAAAAATAAATACTCAAGTAAAGTACAGATACCTGAAAAATCTACTTAAGTACAGTAACTGTCCACCTCTGACTATAACTATCCAGTAGCCTTAACTCCCTTGCCCCCTCAAAACCCAGACTGTCTTTTTTAGCTGCTCTCCCCCATGGTTTACCATGGAACTCCATGCTCTAAAGACTGCCAGCCGCCTCGATTGACAGATTCTACACCAGATCTGGCCTCACAGTCCACCTAGTGCAGGGGTCTCAAACTCGTGGCCTCGCCTCACCCCCTACTTTCAGTCCACGATGTGATGTCACAAATATAAGACAATTTGGCCCTTTAAGTTACTTTTTTGACATTTCGCTTTCCCCTCCAATTAAGAGGAGTTAGTGAAATGTAAAAAAAAGTTTGGAGATCTACTCTTTGACATTAGATGGTTCCTACATCTCAAATCACTAGAAGTTTGTAACCTGGGTGTCGTGCTACACTTTACCAGTGTTAATTTCATTGACGAAATATTTTCGTCATAGTTTTCGTCAACAACCCTTTTTTTCATGACAAAAACGAGACGATGACTAAATAAAAACTACCTAAAAGGATAAAAACAATGATGAAATTAATTGACAGTGGTCAACGAATGAAAACAAGATGAAAATGCTTGGTGTGGATGACATCCAATCAGAACTTATTTACATCCACTAGGTAAGGGGGGCAACAACTGCTTCAGAATCTCAGCTTCCCTCAACTCTAGTGCCCACCAACAGATATTTAAGCTGCTGCCTCAACAGGCACTGATAATTTCATGACCACAGGTAGCTGCCTCTGGAATGGAGGTCTTGAATATGGGCCATGTCCAAGACCTCCATTTAGAGTCTGTTCCCACTCGGTTGTGATCAGTTGACAGCTCTGATAGAGTAATAAAGTCCATCACTCCCTTCTTGCCTAAGGTGCTCTGGTAACACTGTTTGAGCCACCATATATGCAAACATGGTGTTTTTATGGCAAACTCATGCCTACCACAGAAATCAAACTAAATACTGCTCTAGTTTAGATCATTCCATTTCCTCCAAGCCCTCCTCCCCAATTGTCTCATCATTGCCCACATGAGTGTGGATGTCTCCAAGGAGAATTATGAAGTCCTCAGGTGAACTTTGAGGGTCCCATCTTGCATCTTTTGATCAGTTACTTTGAAGCTCCTGTCTAAATGGATGGGATTAGAGGTGTAACTTTATCTCTAAATGAACATAAAACCTGCATGGATTGAATCAACAGTAAAATCTTATAAAAACTTAAAAAAGAAGCCCCTCCAGGTTTTGCTCCTACAATACAGTACATTCCTAAATTACATGATATTACAGCTTCAATAGTGACTTCAGAAGATCAACATGATCAACACATCTGCCTTCTTACTGCTGAAGACTGAACAAATCAGTCATCAACTGCCAAAGCTGGAAAATTAAGTTGAATCACAAAAATCTTTACATTCTAATGTACACTTGGAGCTGGCTGCTGAAGCAAGTCAAGTTAAAATGTCCAACCTTGCAGCAGAAATAATCATGTTAACAGTTGTTGCCCTGTGGGGCATTTTAATGCAATTATCTGACAGATAATATGGTTAATTGTATAACAGACCATCCAAGAAGTCTGAAGTTTTGTGAGTTAAATTATAGGATTTTATTTGTATGTTACTGAGCACTAATTAACAGGGATCTGTGTGATGTTCCCATACAGTCTGTGGATGTAATTTTCAAACCAAGATAGGAAGCGTACTAATATCTCAGTACTCCATCCTCTCATCTAATTATGGTCACTTCTTATCTGTTATTCACAGATGATTAAAAAAAAAAAGAAAAACATGCTAGTTACGAATACAATAATCTCAGAAAAACACTCACATACTTATATATTTACAAAAAGACCCTGAAATATAAAACTCTCTGTAATTCTCTAAAATATTCCCAATTTATAAAAGTACAATTGTATTCAAATGCAATAATCATGCAACACCAACCTGCCAAAAAAAAAAAACTTCAATATTACCTTTTTTTTCTATGCCTGGTTGTCGTTGACGATGTGTTATTTTGATGTCACTGTATGTGATGTCATCTTTTGCTGCTTGATCTGCAAAAAAATAATTTAAAAAAATAACTAGAAAAGAATTTCCTGTAAAGAGTCTACATGAACATTTAATCTATGAAAACAAAAAAAGTTTGTTTTTTTAACTTTGAAATGTGAAACAACTTGGAGTTGCTTGAATTGATACTGAATAAAAATCTAAAAAATGATAATAAATAATAAGGAAAATTGAAAAAGGAATGACAAGAAAAGAAAAGAAAAGAAAAGAAAAGAAAAGAAAAGAAAAGAAAAGAAAAGAAAAGAAAAGAAAAGAAAAGAAAAGAAAAATCATACAGGTGCTGGTCATAAAATTAGAATATCATGAAAAAGTTGATTTATTTCAGTAATTCCATCCAAAAAGTAAAACTTGTATATTATATTCATTTACATACTGATATATTTCAAATGTTTGTTTCTTTTAATTTTGATGATTATAACTGAGAGCTAATGAAAAACCCCAAATTCAGGATGTCAGAAAATTAGAATATTATAAAAAGGTTGAATATTGAAGACACCTGGTGCCACACTCTAATCAGCTAATTAACTCCAAACACCTGCAAAGGCCTTTAAATGGTCTCTCAGTCTAGTTCTGTAGGCTACACAATCATGGAGAAGACTACTGACTTGACAGTTGTCCAAAAAGTGACCTTTGACCCCTTTCACAAGGAGGGCGAGACACAAAGGTCATTGCTAAAGGCTGTTCACAGAGCTCTGTGTCAAAGCACATTAATAGAGAGGCGAAGGGAAGGAAAAGATGTGGTAGAAAAAAGTGTCCAACAACAGGGATAACTGCACCCTGGAGAGGATTGTGGAACAAAACCCATTCAAAAATGTGGGGAGATTCACAAAGAGTGGACTGCAGCTGGAGTCAGTGCTTCAAGAACCACCAGCACAGACGTATGCAGACATGGTTTCAGCTGTCACAGTCCTCGTGTCAGTCACTCTTGAACAGAGACGGCGTCAGAAGCGTCTCTCCTGGGCTAAAGACAAAAAGGACTGGACTGCTGCTGAGTGCTCCAAAGTTATGTTCTCTGATCAAAGTCAATGTTGCATTTCCTTTGGAGATCAAGGTCCCAGAGTCTGGAGCAGGAGAGGAGAGGCACAGAGTCCACGCTGGCTGAGGTCCAGTGTAAAGTTTCCACAGTCAGTGATGGTTTGGGGTGCCGTGTCATCTGCTGCTGTTGGTCCACTGTGTTTTCTGAGGTCCAAGGTCAACGCGGCCATCTACCAGGAAGTTTTAGAGCACTTCCTGCTTCCTGCTGCTGACCAACTTTATGGAGATGCAGATTTCATTTTCCAACAGGACTTGGCACCTGCACACAGTGCCAAAGCTACCAGTACCTGCTTTAAGGACTATGGTATCCCTGTTCTTCATTGGCCAGCAAACTCGCCTGACCTTTAACCCCATAGAAAATCTATGGGCTAATGTGAAGAGGAAGATGTGATACGCCAGAGCCAACAATTCAGAAGAGCTGAAGGCCACTATCAGAGCAACCTGGGCTCTCATAACACGCTGCATTACTGCAGTAATCCAGGCAAAAGGAGCCCAACTAAGTACTGAGTGCAGTACATGCTCATACTTTTCATGTTCATACTTTTCAGTTGGCCAACATTTCTAAAAATCCTTTTTTTGTATTGGTCTGAAGTAATATTCTAATTTTCTGAGAGACTGAATTTGGGGTTTTCATTAGTTGTCAGTTATAATCATCAAAATGAAAAGAAACAAACATTTGAAATATATCAGTCTGTGTGTAATGAATGAATATAATATACAAGTTTCACTTTTTGAATGAAATTACTGAAATAAATCAACTTTTTCATGATATTCTAATTTTATGACCAGCACCTGTACATTTAAAACTTTAGAGTCTATATCTTACCTTCACATTTCCAGCAACCATGCTGCCTCACTAACAGAACCAGTAACACCAGTAGAACAACAACACACACTGATCCAATAGATGACAGCACAGGGAGAAGAGGAGAGGAGGTGGAACCAGCAGGAGGTGTGGATGTAGGTGGAGGTGTGGATGTAGGTGGAGGTGTGGTGGTGTGTCTCTCTAAAATAAAGCAAACACAGTCATTAAGTTCTGGTCACACTGTGAATGTTGAAACCTGCAGAAACACAGACAGGTGAGTGTGTCACCTGTGACAGTGATCCAGCTGGATGGAGACTCTCCATGACCGCTGATGTCACACTTGTAGAGGCCTTCATCAGACCTGGAAACATGCTGGATGGTCATGTGACCTGTAGGCTGCTTCCTGATGAGGGAGCCATCTTTATAGAAAGCAGCTGGGAGGTTGGAGGGAGTGGTCTTTGTTTGACAGAGCAGAGTGACGTCATCTCCCTCCATCACAGGGAGGACAGGACTCTGCAGGATCACTGATCCACCTCAACATAGAGACAAACTACAGCATTTCATCCATTTACACACAGCTTCATCAACACTAACTCCACACACTCAGCTTACCAGAGACTGTGAGATTAACCATGTTACTGATGGCACCCTCTCTGGACTCACACCAGTAAACTCCACTGTCTGATGGGTAAACAATGATAGTACAGGAAGAACCAGACCATCTTCCCCACCCATCTCCACACTGAGTCCTCTGTCGTTTGCTTGTGTTTCTCCTCAGAGTCCATCCAGCAGAGCTGTCGTCCTCCTCACAGCTCAGAGACACAAAGTCTCCTTCAAAGAACTGAGAGCTGCTGGGACTCACAGTCAGACGAGCTGTGAGGGTTACAATGAAACATGAAGCCAAACAGGTCATATTAGTGAGCATTTATCAGGTTGAAGCTGTGACAGAAGAAGGTTACTGACCTTGGTTTGTTGTGCAGCTCAGCAGTGAGATCAGAACTAAAGAGAAATGACACTCAGGTTGGTTTGACATGAACACACAAAGGTGATCACTCAGAACAACTTTGTATTGATTTACAGTGATGCTTCCCTCTGAGAGGAGCAGAGAGCCAAAGCAGGTCAGAAAATGGTGCCCGTAGTCTAACAGAGGCTCCAGGAATGAACGTTTCATCCTCACAGTGACACAATTATAAAATAAACTGATCACAACATTTTGGACTTCATGCTCCACTAATGGAGTTCCTGCTGAACCAGGAAACGCTTAAAGTTACAGTATCATTATGACAGGAGGATTTACACAATCCCACTTTAACTGGTGTGTGTCCGCTGCACTGTTCTGTTCACACAATCAGCAACATTTGATTGAAGCTTCTCACTGTTAGATTCATCAGTAACATTGTTACACTTCCTCCTCAGACCTGCAGTTGGTCCTCATGGTGTTTGAACTTGAATTCAGCCTGATTAGTTTTTCATGTCTTCTCCTCCATCATCAGTTATCAGGAGAGCAGACAGTCAAAGGTCAATAATTCAAACAAACACAGAGATTCTACTTACAGAGCAGACACAGCACAGATGTTTCCTTCATCGTCCTTCTCACTCATTTGAGCTTTTTTTCATTTCTCTCACTGACACCAAGTAAAGCCCCGCCCTCTTCCTCTGAGCACCAGCTTTACTATTGGTGCAGAGGCAGTGTGTGTGTGTGTGTGTGTGTGTGTGTGTGTGTGTGTGGACGTCTCCCTCAGTGAGAGAGGCAGATATGAGCTGAAACACAGGAATCAAACCAGGGACGCTGCTGTTATGGAGCTGAACTGGAACCATTCACACACTGAGGCCCTCTGAACACATGTTAATGACAGCTGTGCAGAGACACACTGATGACTGACTGGAACACTATGATTCACATTTTAGATTAACACCATCCTCCCACAGGCTTTAGATATGGACACTAGAGGGAGCTGCTGGACTGTAAGTCCATCCATGGTGATAGATTGATAGATAGATATCCAAAGACATACATCTCTCCATAGACACTTAGAGACACATCACAATCTTTTTCTCTTTTTCTACAGCTTAACATTTCATCTGGAGCTCAGTTATTCTTGTTGTGTTGGTTTCATGGAACAGCTGTGTGGCAGGCAGGAAGAGGACCCCAGTGCAGGATATGCCAGGCAGAGCCAAAATCTTGAACTCTACTTTATTAGCAGGAGTGCAAACAGAAAACAGAACTGGATGGAACCAGTGGCAGAAACTAAGAACAAAAATAAACTAGACTTAATTCCAGATACCAGGCAAACCGCAGGATATCAACAACAATGCAACAATAAGGACACAGCAACAGGCAGAGAAAACACAGGACTTCAATACCCCAGGGGATAATGAGGGGAGTGGAAACAGCTGGGAACACAGGTGAGCCAAATTACCTTGACGAGACAAGGGGAAGCAAAACTACACACAACAAACAGGGACCAGATGACTATCAAAATAAAACAGGAAGTGAGACAACGGAACAAAGACACAGACCTGACACGGCACACTTGGAAACACAAGAAGGTAGAAAATCAAAACCTAACCAAACCCAACAAAAAAAGAAACCCAGAACAGACCAAATAAAGCAAAGCAAAACAAAACACAGGGTGAAAAAGACCCTGGACCATGACAGCTGGACCATTAACACTGCATGAAAAGTGGGTTTTTCGACAGTTTCTTGTATGTAATATTGCCGCGCGCCTTGAGATTTCGGGCTCTCAGCAGGAGGCTTTGGTCAGAACAATAAACTGTAGGGAAACTGCCGTGGACTCTCTGTGTCAGTGCTCCCTCAGCTCCCCCCTCTCCTCAGGTCTAGGGCAGGCTCTCATATGTAAAGGAGGTTTCTGTGAGTCATACAAATGCAAATCAAGTATTCACCAATGGTCACCAGTACTCACCAGTGGTCTACCACTCCCAACAGTTGTAAGCAGCATATTTTTATTTTGAGATATATATATAATCAAATTTATATTATCATCTTTTAAGCCTTTTTCATTACAATGTGACTACACATAAATGATTTTACAGTGAAACATTCAAACAAGACTAAATTCACATAAATCCTCCTGCTAAGAGCCCGAAATCTCAAGGCGTGCGGCAATATTACATGCCAGAAACTGTCGAAAACCCCACTTTTTATGCAGTGTCATTCATTCACAAACATAAACACATACACTTACAAGTTGGGGAGGGGGAGGGGTGGACGGGTAATCTCACATTCTGATTTCTTACACCTCGTCCTGGGTGGGGGTCGGGTGGTTCCTCGGAGACCGGGCTGGCAGCTTCTTGGGATCGCTGTTGGCCCTGGGGGTTTTCCGCTCGCCCCATCTTCAGAGGGTGGGTGGATATGGATGAATGTGTGTCTTTGTGTATTTGTCATAGACTTCGTGAGTGTGGGTGGGTGAGTGAACGTGTGCATATGTGTGTATCTATGCATATACACTGCTCAAAAAAATAAAGGGAACACTTAAACAACACAATATAACTCCAATATATAAAACTTGTGTGAAATCAAACTGTCCACTTAGGAAGCAACACTGATTGACAATCAGTTTCACATGCTGTTGTGCAAATGGAATAGACAACAGGTGGAAATTATTGGCAATTATCAAGACACACTCAATAAAGGAGTGGTTCTGCAGGTGGGGACCACAGACCACTTCTCAGTACCTATGCTTTCTGGCTGATGTTTTAGTCACTTTTGAATGTTGGTGGTGCTTTCACACTCGTGGTAGCATGAGACGGACTCCACAACCCACACAAGTGGCTCAGGTAGTGCAGCTCATCCAGGATGGCACATCAATGCGAGCTGTGGCAGGAAGGCTTGCTGTGTCTGTCAGTGTAGTGTCCAGAGGCTGGAGGTACAACCAGGAGACAGGCCAATATACCAGGAGACGTGGAGGAGGCCGTAGGAGGGCAACAACCCAGCAGCAGGACCGCTACCTCCGCATTTGTGCAAGGAGGAACAGGAGGAGCACTGCCAGAGCCCTGTAAAATGACCTCCAGCAGGCCACAAATGTGCATGTGTCTGCACAAACGGTTAGAAACCGACTCCATGAGGATGGTATGAGGGCCTGACATCCACAGATGGGGGTTGTGCTCACAGTCCAACACCGTGCAGGACGCTTGGCATTTGCCAGAGAACACCAGGATTGGCAAATTCTCCAATGGCGCCCTGTGCTCTTCACAGATGAAAGCAGGTTCACACTGAGCACATGTGACAGATGTGACAAAGTCTGGAGACGCCGTGGAGAGCGATCTGCTGCCTGCAACATCCTTCAGCATGACCGGTTTGGCAGTGGGTCAGTAATGGTGTGGGGTGGCATTTCTTTGGAGGGCCGCACAGCTCTCCATGTGCTCGCCAGAGGTAGCATGACTGCCATTAGGTACCGAGATGAGTTCCTCAGACCCCTTATGAGACCATATGCTGGTGCGGTTGGCCCTGGGTTCCTCCTAATGCAGGACAATGCTAGACCTCATGTGGCTGGAGTGTGTCAGCAGTTCCTGCAAGATGAAGGCATTGAAGCTATGGACTGGCCCGCCCGTTCCCCAGACCTGAATCTGATTGAGCACATCCAGGACATCATGTCTCGCTCCATCTACCAACGTCACGTTGCACCACAGACTGTCCAGGAGTTGGTGGATGCTTTAGTCCAGGTCTGGGAGGAGATCCCTCAGGAGACCATCCACCACCTCATCAGGAGCATGCCCAGGCGTTGTAGGGAGGTCATACAGGCACGTGGAGGCCACACACAATACTGAGCCTCATTTTGACTTGTTTTAAGGACATTACATCAAAGTTGGATCAGCCTGTAGTGAGTTTTTACACTTTAATTTTGTGTGTGACTCCAAATCCAGGCCTCCATTGGTTAATAAATTTGATTTCCATTGATGATTTTTGTGTGATTTTGTTGTCAGCACATTCAACTTTGTACAGATGAGTGAGAATATTTCGTTCATTCAGATCTAGGATGTGTTATTTGAGTGTTCCCTTTATTTTTTGAGCAGTGTATATGTTTGTATGTGAGTGTGTATGTGCATGTATGTGTATTTGTGCATAAATGTGTACGTGGGTGTCCGTGGGGGGTCGGGTGGTCCTCGGGTGCTGGGGGCCCTGGAGCCCTTCCGCCAGCCTGTGCAGGGGGCACCGACTCTATGGGGATGGGGTTTTGGGGGGATGGCAGGAGGAGAGAAGCGGCAGAGAGGCGTGTAAGACTGCAGCTCTGCTTCCTGGTCTCAACCCTGGGTAGTCAGGTTTTAGGAGGGTTAATAAATTTGGCCAGATTTCTAGAAATGAGAGCTGCTCCATCCAAAGTGGGATGGATGCCGTCTCTCCTAACAAGACCAGGTTTTCCCCAGAAACTTTGCCAATTATCTATGAAACCCACGTCGTTTTTTGGACACCACTCAGACAGCCAGCGATTCAAGGAGAACATGCGGCTAAACATGTCGCTCCTGGTCTGATTGGGGAGGGGCCCAGAGAAAACTACAGAGTCCGACATTGTTTTTGAAAAGTTACACACTGAAGGAATTTAAATAACAAGTGTGTGCTGCTTAAGTCTTTAGGTTTCTGCATGTTTTTTTTATTGAACAGTAATGACACAAAACAAATGGAATAAGGAGTCCAATTATTAAATTTAATTAAATCATTTCAAACAGTTTACAGATTAATCTGGGTCAGGACTGCATGCCATGCCCGTGTGAGATGGCATGAAGTACTGTAACCTTCTAATTCAACTTACAGTTTCATATATTCACAGCTTATCAGTCTTGGTTACAGCATTATTATACTGTTCTCTCTATGTGTTGTACTCCCTAAGCGTGAACATAGATAAACAGCCAGCCAAACTCCTTTTCTAGGGCCAGGAAAGTGAGCGTACTTGCTCCTTTAATGACTTCATACATAGCAATCACATTGAACTGACGTCAATGAACTGGAGTGAAACTACAAAGACACATAAAAAAAACTCTCAATAGGTTGTAATACAATCTACAGGTAAGCACAGTTAAACACTAACACAAAAGACATCAAAGTAACCATCCTATAGATATATAATGTGAGATTAACACAAAAGTGCAGGTAACAGTTAAGCACACATGTATCATTGACTCAGAAGTTATAACTAGGGATGACACGATACCACTTTTTTATGTCCGATACTGATATTTTAAATTTGGCTATCGCCGATACCGATACAAATCCGATCTTTTTTGTATTATTATTTTTAAAAATTGTTTTTAAATGCCTGGATCAATTTTAGGTAAGTCAACAGTCTCTCACACAACAAAATCAAAATCTTTTAGTTGTCCCACATACAAGACTAAGGACCAGGGGGCAGAGCTTTTCAGGCAGTGGCACCAAAGCTCTGGAACTGTTTACCACTCCATCTCCATTTAGCTGACTCTGTGGAGTCTTTTAAAAAACAGCTGAAAACTTTTCTGTTTAACCAGACTTTCTGTTGACTTTATTTTTATTCTTTTTCTTTTAATATGGTAATGTTACATTTTAACATGGTGTTTTATCTGTTTTTTGGTTTTTTTTGGACATTGTGTTTTAATTATTGTACAGCACTTTGTGACTTTTTGTCTGTGTAAAGCACTATATAAATAAACTTTACTTACTTACAACAATTGCTCTATCACCTGAATCCTGTTGCTCCTATGTGAGAAGGTGATGCTTTGGCTTATGGTATGTTGCAAATTTCATTAGGGCTGCAACTATTGATTATTTTAGCAATCGAGTATTTTATTGATTATTCCATCGATTACCCAAGTAACTGGATAAGAAATACTTTTTTTGTATTACCAGTACATCTGCATATTTTAACTTCCGTACTGCAGTTTTTCCCTGTGTGAAACAAACAGGGTGGATGGAGCAGCTACAAAGTTCTCTTTTCTTCACTTACTGATCAGGTGGTTGATGAAGGACCTCCAGCTGTTTCCCAGTAAAGGTTTAATGGAGGTTACAGAGGGAAAAGCTTCATTTGGACACTAGAAAAACATTTAGTCCACTCCATCTGAGCTCACTGGCTCCGCCTCTTTGCTTGTGCAGACAGACTGCACGTAAATCAGCTGACTGCTGCTGTTGCGTCATCAGTGTTTATGTTGTTAAACTGGGGGCTGCGTGAGCGCAATCTTGTAATACTTTATATTTACAAGCATTCTCCTAAATACGTTTCTACTGCAGGTCTATATTTAGTCACTAATCAGGGATTAAAGTATCAAAAATATTTTGACGGGGAAGGGGTCCTTCCGGTACCGGACGGTCACCAGTGCTAATAGCTGCGCTCGCTAGCAGTATGTCCGGGAGCTGAAGTAGAGAAAAAAATAACAGCTGATTCTCAGCACAGCGAGCACAACACACAAACACGCAGAGAGCGGTGGAGGCAGAAAAACATGTCAGCGATGATCGCTCAGTGTCAAAGGGAATCCGTCGCAGCGAAGGAGAACTTTATAGAATCTGAGGGTTTTTTCTAACTCCTGATCTACTCCATTCCAGTAGGTGGCGGTAATGCACCTAAGCTGGTTTGTTCAACCGCAGACCCACAAGAAGAAGAAGATGACCGAAAACTGCAATGCAGCTAATGTGGGTCGGATCGGATTGCATTTTTATTTCTTTCCGATATCCGATCCAGTAATTTAGGCCAGTATCGGACCCGATACCGATACTGAATATCGGATCGGCGCATCCCTAGTTATAACCATTATATTCACAAAGGATGAGAGAAAATGTCACAAAACATACTATTATAAATCTCCATACATGTAAAGAATGGATAGAACTCACAGCCAGTGAGTTCTATCTGAAGGATCCAGTCGAAGGATTGTTTTGGATGTAACATAAATGACTTCAGTGTGCAGCCATGCCTTCCCCACAATTCTCAGCACTTCCTGCCTATACAAATGTCAAAATAAAAGCTCCAGAAATTTCTGATGAATATAACAGAAATACAATTCCTCTGTTCTTATTGCAAAATATAAACACTCAAGACAGAACAATTATACAAACCAGAATGTGGAAAACGGAGAATTTTTTTAACAACAGGGTGACCTTGAAGTCTCCATTTCTATCATTGTTTAGTCTTCATCAGTGTGGTTCATTGTACAGTCAGAACACAAAGTTCATGATCACACAAAACATTATAAGCTTCTGTATTTCTAATCAGTTATGTTTATCTTCCAATCAAAAACAAATTTCTCAGAGAAGTAAATGTACATAAGATATATATGTGGCATATATCATGAATATCCCAACAACACCGAGTCAATATTAATATAATGACCTCGTATTGGCGTAACCGGGTGTCGTCCATGGCAGGCCCATGTCTCTTCTTTGGGATCCCTCCACAAGTTACCACTTTACCATGGTTGAGGGGTCTGTGTGTCCCAGTGATACCATGGGCTATGTTGATGGGGCTTTGTGACCCTGGAAGGGTCTTGTTGGGACTTGTCTTTACTCAAATAATAAATCAGCAGCTGGCTCAAAATGCTAAAGGGCAGAAGGGAATTAAAAACTGTTATTTGTCTTAAATAATGATTGAACTAAATAACTATGCAGTGTCTGAAGCAGTGGGCTAAAGAATTCAAATAAAGGGATAGAGACACGGAGAGCAGATAAAATGTAAAATCAGAGGTCAGAGTGTTCTCACTCAGCTATAAAAAGATGCGTTAATCTTGGTATTCAGCTGAGCCATCACGGCTCAAATATGTCCCTACAAGGACCTTGGTAAACCTTGGTAAATTCAGACCTCAGTGATGCACTAATCTTATTGCCCAGCTTTCGTGGCTGGGAAAATATGTTTGGTACGTAAAGTCCCTGATAAAATCGCTAAAACACTGGACGTATTAAAGTGAGAGGTGAACAGTAAACGTCAACCCCCTCCCACTGCTTCAGGAATAGCCACGTTCTGAGAGCATTGTCTGCTCTGTAGGTGTTTTCCTTCCTGTTTAGGGTTTCTGGGCTGCCGATTGGATGTGCCAATAGGCTGGGACCAGCCTGTGCACCCACGAAGGGGCGGGCTAAGAGTTTAAACCAAAGCCCGCCCCCACCTGTTTTGTGCTGCCGATTGGACGAGCCGTGCCAAGGGGCTGGGACCAGCTCAGGGCACCAACAAGGGAAGGCACAGTTCTAAACCAAAGCCCGCCCCCACCTTTTTGAACCAATAGGGTTGTGAGTAGTAGTGAAATAAAATGTTAGGTTAGCTTAGAGGAAGTCGTCTTCTCAGTAAGGTTGGTTGTAGGTAACTGCTTGCAGACTGCGATTTTCTGTGCTGAGAGGATCCATGTACGTGTGGTTTTTCTGATTCTTCAATATATATATATAAAATCTCTTGCATAAAGACTAAAGTGTTTATGACTCATTCCTTCACAAGCAAAAAACATACAGTGACAGTCTCCCAAGGCAACCTGGTACAGGGTGAGGGGTCAGATGAAAAGCAGTTATGAAGAAGTCTATAGAAGGAAAATAACCAAGAAATTAATTTTTCCTGCCTGGGACACAGTTACCAGGGCCCCACCATCAAGCCAGGCCTGGAGGAGGAGCTTGAGGGAGGGGGCCTGGTTGCCAGGCTTTAGCCCATGGAGCCCATCTAGAAGAGACATTGGCCAACCTTCTCCTTATTGTCATGTTTTTATATGAGGGTAATTCTCTTACAATTAATAATTCATTCATTCTTTTTTCAAATTCTCTATACAGATTACAAGAATCAAACCAATGGTTTCGATCATGTGTGAAAGTGAACACATTGGCCTTGGATGATGTTCGAATTATTGTCTCAGTGCACCCTGCTGGTGACTGTAACTGAGTACTTTTATTCTCCTTTTTAAGTACTTGTACATGTCAGTACTGCTCACTCATCTTGTTTTTGTCACTATTGGTTTAGAGAGTTAGTTTCCTGACTTTGAATCTTAATAGTTAACTACAGACTAGATTAAGAAAGCTGACATGTTACTCAGTGACTACGTTGTGAATCATTAAACAGAACTTAAACTTCAGCTGCTGCACATTAACTTTGTTGTTGAGCAGAGTGCAGACTGGTAGCAAGATGTAGTTTGTACTGCTGACTGTACTTATGTTCACTGATGTTTGCTGCACTCTGGAATGAATGAGATATTCTTCAGTTTATATCAGAAGTATTAGATCCTGATCAGGGAGCCTGCAGTCTGTTTAACACTCAATGTCAGTCTGTTTCATCCTCAGCACGTATTTAAGTGAAGGTTAAAGTCTTCATCCACAGTCTGTAGCTGCACTCAGCAAACACACCTTTAACACTCTTTTATTTTGTGTTCACTTTATTCAAACACACACATTAACTAACAGGAGCACTTTGCTACACATCCTGTAACACAAACTCACAGTTTTCTCCTCGGTCTCCTTCTCCTAAAAATCAGCTGATTGTGAGGGTTAGGTAACTCAGACACTGATTAATTTCCATTCAATCCTTCAAACATTGGTGAAACGTTTCTAGTGAACGGTGTTTGTGTGTTTTAAAAGTCATAGAATCATACCTGCTTCATTTATGGTGTCTGCTTTTTGGATCTATATATAACTCAGTGTGATTCCACAGAGCACAGTGATGACTTTTCACTCTTTAAATAAGCAGACTGACTGACTGCAGGTTAGAACACCTGTGGTGCTGATTACAGGACAGGTTTCCATTAGCACGTACTCTGTGCGACTCAACTTGACATGGTCTTGTTTTGTTTACATTACAATTGAGGACCAGCTTAATGTGGGTGGAGTTGTTATATTAACATGGGCAGTAGTCTCTTAATGTAGTTTGTATGCAACTCAAACATAACAATGTCTACACTGCTGTGTTGTGCAATGGTACCCGTGAGCAGCCGTTAGCTCGGAGACGTCATGATAAACCTTCTCATTTCTCATGTCTCCCACCAAGCACAGACATGTCTGCACCGCCTCATTCGACCACAGTGTTGGTTTGTTGCTGTCTGGTTTTAAAAATGATGCAGTTGATTCTGGTGAAGAAGTCGCTCTCATGACTCAGCTAGTAACGATACTCCCTGTCCAATCAGCAGCATGCTGTTTTTTGACATCACATTTTTGGATCGCTTGGAACCCTGGCTGAGTGGGTACAAAAAAGTATGTGGTACTACTGGAAAAGCCTATAAATCATTCTGAGTTGAGTCGAGCCATGCTGAGTAGGTACTAATGGAAACATGTTTATAAGTTTGACACGTCCCTGTGGTCGCCTTAGTTTCATTCCTTTCTAGAAGAGCCATTGTTCTTGTCCAAGTAGGATTCATTAGTTTTTTTTTTAATTATTCTGTTGAACCATAACTCAAAAACAATGTTTGATTTTAATGAGAAAGTAATTAAAGCTAAACCCTCTCAGACCTCTGTTACTGTGTGTTACTGTGTGTTGTTGTGTTATTCCCACAGGTGGACTTTGAACAGAGAAGACAGGAATGTGGTTGCTAAGGTGTTGCCATGGGCATTGACGTCACACAGGTAGGGGGCGTGGCCTGTATAAACAGGCCGACACAAACAGGTTTATTTAGTCTGTGGCTGTTTGGCTCAGAGGTCACTTCACCCAGACTCACTTTTATTTTTGAGTGGATAATTTTTGCTCCTGATGATCTGAGGAGTCTTTGAGGATTGTGGAGATGGATCCAGAACCACAGTGAGTGTTTGAAACCTCTTTCAGTGTTTGAGTTCAACAAGCCGAGCTCTGCAGCTCTCTCTCTGCTGCTGCTTGTCTCTACATGTTTCCTCTGTGGGTGTTTCTGCTGCTTCTTTGTTCCTCACTGTGAACTCTGATGATCTTCTTCATCATGTAGCTGATGGTTGATGAGGAGATTGTTCGGTTGGTGATCTGTGGAGATCATTCAAGCTCCAAAGCTTTTAAACATTTAGATCTTCTCTTGATGTCGGCTCTCTTTATGATTTCTGATCGTCCTACAGTCCCACATACCAAACGTCTTACACAACTTCCTCCTGACACAAAAGTGTCAGTGAGAGAGCGCTGAGCACACAAACAGCTGGTTTACACATTAACAACGTTTCTAGATTTTCATGTTGGTTCAGTTTGTCTGTGCAACATCTGCCACTGTGATCCAGATGTGACAGAGGTGTGTGTCAGTGTGTGTGTGTGATGTGTTGTAGAGTCAGCTGTCAGTATCTTTGTGTTGAGTGTATCTGTAGCTCCATAAAGACAGCATGCAGAGTGTCTGATAATCAGAGGCTGCTTTCTCTCTCAGACTCTGTTCACTGATTATCAGGACATGTTGTTGTTCTGCAGGAACTCAGTTAATGATCTGAGCTGTAACAACGAGGAAGCAAAGCTCAAAATGATCTCCTGCTGATATGAAAACCTCTCTGAGGACTTTTCATCATAAACAAACCTCACTGCTACACCTGCCTCCACCTCACTCACACATGTTCTGGATATTTGTCTACATAAAAATAGGAAAAACAGAGAAACTCATAAAACATTCAAAAACTTCTCATGCTGCTCTGTGAGCTTCATGATCTGCAGATCATGCAGACTGTGATGCTGAGAACACAAAGACACAGAACACAGACAGGAGCTACCAGAGAACTGTTTCATTCAGAGGCTGCAAAACACAACATCCAAAACAGAACAACCTCAGGGACAGACAAACCCTACCCTAAATAATATTGCACGCCCCACTTTTCAGTTTTTTATTTGTTAAAAAAGTTTGACACATCCAATAAATTTCATTCCACTTCAGGATTGTGTCCCACTTGTTGTTGATTCTTCACACAAAATTAAAATTTTATATCTTCATGTTTGAAGCCTGAAATGTGGCAAAAGGATGAAAAGTTCAAGGGGGCCGAATACTTTCGCAAGGCACTATATTTCCTCTTTTCGTTGTCTCTTCAAAGAGGGGACTCTCATGTAATTTAATCAAGTTGTAGAAGCCTGTGGAATAGGGAAAAATAATCTTTTGCGCTGTTTTCAGTTAAGAGATTTTGTTGAAAAAGAAACAACTTTTCTTGAGGACACTGAGATCCCGGGTATTGAAAAGCTGTTTTTTGGAATTCGTGAAGTGTCACTAAGTATGTGTTACAAAACATTAAAATGTCATAAGTCTGACTCATTAATAACTCTGGCTCAGACCTGGGGAGAAGAACTGGATACCGAGATCACAGAAGAAATGTGGAGCAGTATTTGGAACTCTGCCAGAAAAATTTCTATTTCTAATCGTTCCTCTCAACTCAACTCAACTTTATTTATAAAGCACTTTAAAATGCAAATGCAGTTGGCCAAAGTGCCGTACACAGCTAAGAACACTGGGCTTTACAATTTAAATTACTGCATAGAGCGCACTTGGCCCCAAACCAGGTGTCTAAGTTTAAACCAGGCTCATTTCCACGGTGCCGTTAAATGTAAAATGCATGAAGGTAGCCTGAAACACTGTCTCTGGTCATGTCCAAGATCCAGGCATACTGGGAATCCATTTTGGTCAAAATCAGGAAAATTATTAAAATTAACATCAGTCTTGATCCAGTGTCTCTTCTCCTTGGTCTACTGAGTAAATATATTAAGAACAAAAACAAGAGTAAGTTGTATAACATAACAAACCCTTCTTGGACTATACACAATGACACATGCATTTATTACCTCTTAAGACTTAGACTTAAAAAATTATGAAAAAATATGTAAGCCCCCTATAAATTCTTTGGTCTTTTTTTTTTCTTTTCTTTTCTTTCCTTTTTTAATTTTTTTTTTTTTGTATTTTTTTAACCTAGAAGAAGAAGAAGAAGAAGAAGAAACAGCCTTTATTGTCCCACAGAGGGGAAATTTGGGTGTAACAGCAGCCGCAGTTATTATAAATATAAATAAAGATATAATAATTCACACTATTAAGAAAAGAATATATATAAAATCAACAAACAATATTAACCTTAATACTACTAATAATAACACTATATACAATGTACATGATGTGCCTGTGTGTTGAACCTTAACAGGCCGGACTATTTACAGTATATTATATATTATCCTACATTGTGTAGGCTATTGTGGTTTTTGTTGGGAGCAGTGATGGTTATAAAGTCTTACAGCTGCTGGGAGGAAGGATCTGCGGTAACGCTCCTTTGTGCATTTAGGATGCAGCAGTCTGTCACTGAAGGAGCTCTCCAGCTCAGCAACAGTTTCATGCATGGGATGGGAGACCTTGTCCATCAGTGATGTTATTTTGGTCAGAGTCCTTCTGTCTCCCACCACCTGCACTGAGTCGAGAGGACATCCTAGGACAGAGCTGGCTTTCCTGATGAGCTTGTCTATCCTCTTCCTCTCAGCTGTAGACAAGCTGCTGCTCCAACATACTGCTGCATAGAAGATGGCTGATGCCACCACAGAGTCATAGAAGGTCTTCAGGAGTGTCCCCTGCACTCCAAAAGACCTCAGCCTTCTCAGCAGGTAGAGTCTGCTCTGACCCTTCCTGTAGAGCGCATCAGTGTTATGAGTCCAGTCCAGTTTATTGTTTAGGTGAACACCCAGGTACTTATAAGAGTCCACTATCTCAATGTCCACTCCCTGGATGTTCACCGGTGTCCGTGTGGTGGGTCTGCGCCTGCGGAAATCCACCACCAGCTCCTTGGTTTTAGCGGCGTTGATCAGGAGGTGGTTCCGCTGGCACCAGTCCACAAAGTCCTGAGTCCACTGTCTGTACTCTGAGTCATCCTCACCTGTGATGAGGCCAACTATGGCAGAGTCGTCAGAGAACTTCTGCAGATGGCAGCGTGGGGAGTTGATGGAGAAGTCTGCAGTGTAGAGGGTGAAGAGGAACGGTGCCAGCACAGTTCCCTGTGGGGCCCCCGTACTGCAGACCAGCCTGTCAGAGACACAGCCCTGTGTCCTCACGTACTGTGGGCGGTCAGTGAGGTAGTCCAGTATCCACTCGGAGATGTGGTGGTCCACTCCTGACAGTTCCAGCTTGTCTCTCAGAAGTCCTGGCTGGATGGTGTTAAAAGCACTGGAGAAATCAAAGAACATGATCCTCACAGTGCTTCCAGGCTTCTCCAGGTGGGTCAGAGCTCGGTGCAGGAGGTAGATGATGGCGTCATCCACCCCGATGCCAGGCCGGTAGGCGAACTGCAGCGGGTCCAACGAAGACGACACCATGAGGCGTAGATGGTTGAGGACCAGCCTCTCGAGGGTCTTCATTAGATGCGATGTCAGGGCTACCGGCCTGTAGCTGCTAAGATCCTTTGGATGTTTGGTCTTTGGTACCGGTACCACACAGGAGGTCTTCCACAGTTGTGGTACTTTCCCCAGCTTCAAGCTCAGGTTGAACATGTATCCCATGATGCCACACAGCTGATCTGCGCAGCACCTCAGGAGCCTGGAGCTGATGCCGTCTGGACCAGCAGCCTTTCGCACCTTGATCTTACGTAGCTCCTTCCTCACATGATGAGTTGAGAGGGACAAGATGGAGGTGGGGGGTGGGGGTTGTGAGATGGAGTCCTCAGAATTGAAGGGGGTGGGTGATGGCTGAGAGCTGAGAGGTGTGAGGTCCCAAGAAGAAGAAAGGTTGGCAGTCATTAAAGATGGTGGGCCTGACAGCAGGGGGGACTGGGCTGGGGGAGGGGTGGGTGGCTGGTCAAACCTGTTAAAGAACTGGTTCAGGTTGTTAACCCACTCTAAGGTGCCGTTTACACGAAGCCGTTTTCACTGGAAACGGTGTCGTTTTGATGCGTTTCAGCCTTTCGTTTACACGATGGCGTTTCAGAAACGATCCGCGTTTACACGAGGACATGTGAAACGATGAAAACGATGTAGTTCCCATGCCAGGCCACAAGTTGGCGTTGGTTTTCTCTTTGCAAAGTTTGTTTACGCAAGACGCGCATGCGTGGAGTGACACAGTAGGTAGTGCGGCAAATTGTTCATTACTAACAAAACGGCCAATGTGAGAGGTTTTGTGTGGACCGATGATGAGGTTGGATCGCTGCTGCACAGAACGCTGAATTACAAAACGGTAAAAACACAGGAAAAGCATAAGAAGCACTCGTGAATCCGCGAGTACTGTTTATCAGTTTGCGCATGCGCGAAAAACTGGCCGTCGCAACCATAGTGCGCATGTGCGAGTCGAGCGTTTTCAAATCACCCCGGTTTCAAGTGTTTACACGAAAACGCAAGCCGGTGCGTTTCTGAAACGCTCCACTCTGGACCCCGTTTCTGAAACACATCGTTTTCACTCTGTTGTCGTGTAAACGCAAGGCCGAAACGCATCAAAACGACACCGTTTCAAAATGAAAACGGTCTTGTGTAAACGGCACCTAAGTCTCCCACAACCCTAGGGCTTGGTTTGTGGCCTGAAATTGAGTTCAAACTCCTCCAAACCCCACTGATGTTGCTCTGCTGTAGCTGGTCCTCCATCTTCTTCCTGTAGATGTTTTTCCAATCCCTGATTTTCCTTCTCAGATCCTTCTGCACGGCTCTCAGCTCCTCCTTATTTCCTGATCTAAAGGCTCTCTTCTTCTCCTTCAGGAGAGCCTTTATTTCGGAGTTGATCCAGGGTTTGTTGTTTGAAAAACACCGTACCCTCCTGGTGGGCACAGTGTTTTCCACGCAGAAATTGATGTAATCAGTGATGCAGTCCGTGATGCTGTCGATGTCCTCCCCATGAGGGGCACAAAGCTCTTCCCACACAGTGAAGCTAAAGCAGTCTCTCAGAGCTTCTTCAGTCTCCTCAGACCATTTCTTCACTGTGTGTGTCACAACTGGTTCTCTGTGTACCAAGGGTTTGTACACAGGCTGGAGATGAACCAGGTTGTGATCTGAGCCCCCCAGGGGAGGCAGAGGTGATGAGCTGTATGCCTCCTTGATGTTGGCATACAGTAGATCCAGTGTGTTGGTATTCCTGGTGTGGCAGGTGACATACTGGGTGAAGGTGGGGAGAGTGGAGGACAGGGAGACGTGGTTAAAGTCCCCTGAGATCAGAAAGAGGGCCTGTGGGTGCTGTGTTTGGAGTCTGCTGGTAGTAGCATGGAGGACATCGCAGGCTGCAGCAGCGTTAGCAGAGGGCGGCACATACACAGTTATCACAATAACATGTGAAAACTCCCGAGGAAGATAGTGCGGTCTCATACCAACAGCGAGCAGTTCAATGTCCTTACTGCAGAGCGTCTCTTTGATGGTTAGATGTCTGGAGTTGCACCATCTATCGTTTACAAACACAGCCAGACCCCCGCCCCTCTTCTTACCACTCTCCTTGGTTCTGTCGGCACGGATCAAATGAAAGCCGTCCATGTTTATGTGTGAGTCCGGGGTTACCTCGGTTAGCCACGTCTCCGTCAGGCACATGAGGCTGCTCTCCCGGTAGCTCCTTTGATGTCGCGTTAGCGCCGCCAGCTCGTCCACTTTGTTGGGAAGAGATCTCACGTTTCCCATGATGATGGACGGGATGACGGGCCTGTACCTTCTCCCCTGGCAACGACGACCTATGCCCGCACGTCTCCCGCGTCTCTTCCTTCTCAGTTCGCGGGGAATATCGAGTCGTTCAGCAGGAGCAGGCACAGCGGAGCTCCCGATGGAGATCAGCTGGTCCCGAGAGTAAACAATAGGAGCGTGGCCACTCTCGCAGTCTCCAAACATAAACACCATAAAAAGGGTAAATAAAAACAAAGTTTTCCAGAAAAAAGTCTGCTCCATCATGAGGAAAAAGAGCAGAAGATACAGAAACACAAAAACACATCTAATACTAAACAAAATGAGAAAAAACACGGAATTAGTGCGGAGCTGCTGAAACTGGCTGCCTGCTCGCGCGGCGCCGGAACTACTTTTTTATTATTTATTTATTTTCTTGTAGACTGTGCTGTTGACCCTTTGGGATGTGTTCTGTTCTTAAAAATGAAAATTAATAAATATATTTGGAAAAAAAACACAAATATGGAATTACACTTCATGCAGTAATCTCACAGTACAAATAAATACCATGTGCCATTTAAATGCAATAAGATCTGCTATAAGATTATAAAATTGACCAAAATCAAACATATAATTCTGTACAAAAGTCTTGAGCCACCCCTAATTTCTTTATATTTTGTTTTGAGGGATTTAAATAAATAACAGCATCGGGCGTGTGTATAAAACCTCTCTCCACTTAGTATCTGTATCTGATGGGGAAACGCAACTCGACGGAATTCCGGAAGAACCCTGAAGTTTGAAATGCTACAAGCTGCTGCTGATTGGTCAAATGTGAGAACGTCACTATCGCTGACGTAAGCCCGGGCTTCATTTATTGGCTGGGAGAAGTCAGTGAAGCGTGGGGAGGGCCATGTTGGGGTATCCATTGAAGTTACCATATATGGTTTTCCGCCCTGATGCTGCGTTCCCGTTACCGTGGAAACTGCGTTACAGAGTCGGACGAGCTAGAAAAACAGGATCTGTTTGTTCCCCAGCAGGTCAGAGTCATTCGTCCATCACTAACAGTACAGCTGCTGTTTCATTGGTGGATAAAAGCAGCTCTGAAGCGCGTTCACAGCTGGAGCCGCTCAGTGCTCCGCTCATTCATTCACAAAGAAACAAATAAACTGCAGTCGTAGTCCTGATTAAGAGACTTTCTACTGTGTATTAGCTCTGCTGCTACCGTGGATCATGAAGATCGGCTTCTCCAACTGTGAGACTTAAAAATCCTGACCTGCAGGTCGCAGCTGAACTCCAGATTTCGGAATTCCCATTCAAGCAGAACGCAACACCGTCAGAGGAAGTGCTGAGAGAAGACGAAGTTCTGACGGTGACTTTGAGCTTTGGTTAAAATGTGCTTTAATTAGCTCGTTAATGAATGTAGTCAGGCTTTAAACTCGGGTTTTTGTTGTTCATTGAACGTACCAACATCCTCAGACATTCATAACGATCTCAGATCATCAGAACACGGAAATGTCTGCTGGAACATCTGCGGCACTCTGGTTGCTGTTTGTCAGCATCGTCTTCGTCTCTGCAGGTGAGAGCTAGCTGTTACACACCAAACTGTGTTCATCCCTCTGACAGAGGAATAAAGAGTAGGCCATCAACAACATGGTTCGTATAAAACATCCCAAATAATTATTTTCATAGTGATTGTGTGTGTCCGTGTGTGTGACGGCCTCGTGAGACTGGGTGGAGTCTCCTTCAGGACTCGTGATCGTGGCAGAGATAACATGTGAGGGACTATGGAGAGAAAATTGACTCAAAATATCCGTGTGTCTGTAATGCAGGATTTGTGCGTGACTCAAATATCCGTGTGTCTGTAATGCAGGATTTGTGCGTGACTCAAATATCCGTGTGTCTGTAATGCAGGATTTGTGCGTGACTCAAATATCTGTGTGTCTGTAATGCAGGATTTGTGCGTGACTTGCTGGATTTGTAATTTTTTGTAATACACGAATCACCTGATACACACGCACAAAACTAAAGTTACGCACGAATCACCTGATACACACGCACAAAACGGCGGTTACGAGTGCACAAAGTTTTTGAGACACATTTCACGCTTCCGGTGAGCTCCCAGATTCGTGCGTAACTTGGTGCGTTTAATGCTAGTACAAAGCTGGGTCATCTGAGTTTTGTTCTGGGTCTAGTGTTTTTTTCCCGCTGAACTTATTTCACTCTATACTTGTGCCGAAGTGGAAAAGACGATTTTCTGTGGAAGATGGGATACCTCAGCACCCTTTAGTTATAACACATACACCTACATCTATTTTTTAATATTCTAATACTATTTACATATGCATTTGTGAGCTGTACAAATGTAATTATTTGGTTAAACGAAACGACCACTAGGTGGTGCAATGCTTCTCTGGCTCGGAAAACAGCGAGAGGCACAAAGGAAGAGTAGGCGACTGTTATGGCAGGGAATCACGGTGGTCTACCCTCAGAAGTAATTTAAAGTTAAAATCTGCACACTTTGCTATCCGATTATAATGATTATTTTTAGAGATTGCGTTTTATGTGTCAAGTAGTTTGATACAGTTCTCCATGCATTTCTCTGTTAGCTAGAACTCATCTTTATGTGAGCTAAGCTACTTTAGCTGTTGGTAGCTAAGACAGTACATTCCAGATCTATGAAAGCCATCTCTAAATTTATCTCCAGGCTCAGATGTATTATAATGCCTCTCAATGTGTCTCAAAAACTTTGTGCACTCGTAACCGCCGTTTTGTGCGTGTGTATCAGGTGATTCGTGTGTAACTTTAGTTTTGTGCGTGTGTATCAGGTGAATCGTGTATTACAAAAAATTACAAATCCAGCAGGTTACGCACAAATCCTGCATTACAGACACAGATATTTTGAGTCAATTTTCTCTCCATAATGGACGCTGGTGGGGAACCCGCCCTGTAACAGCTTTCTCTGTCCCACAAAGCACCGCGGCTTCAGCGTGTGAACCACAGCTAGCTAAATAAATGATTCAGACTTTACAGGCTGCTGTCTGTGAAAATGGACAATTCTACACTTTTTTATGGCTGTAGCCCCAAATTTGATTGGCCAGGCAGAGAGCTGGAAAGGATAAGATAAGATAGTGTTTATTTGTCACATGAGCAGTTATACACAGTACAATGCACAGTGAAATGTATTTTGTACCTGCAACCATATATACACACACATATAAATAAGAAGAATAAAAATAAGTAATTCACACTATATACTATACACTATACACACTTTTACATGGAATTATAGAATATTATAATATTTACATAGTGCAATGAGCAGCAGGTTAGAATGACTAAGGATTAAGATGGAAACTTACTGCATGTAGATCACAGGTATCCAACAAGGTGCCCATGGGCACCTGTTTGCCTGCATGGGCCATGTGACATGTTCTAGAAATAGCACTTAGTCATTTAAAAATTGTAATTAATTGTATTGTTGTTGTTTTTGAATAAATAGCCTTTGCATTAATGTAGATTTGAAAATGACAATATTGAATACAATTGAAACAATTTTAATTAAAAAAAATGTATAAATGAACACGGACCTTGTCTGGGGTCAAAGTTCAATATTGTGCGTAATACAAACTGCCATCTTAAGTTAGCAGAGGTAAGAACAGTGGCGTAGCTCTGATGGGGAGCTAGGTGTGGTTTTTACCCCAAAGAAAAATGTGGCAGCAAAGCGAAAGAAAGTTTCTCATCTTCACTGTGACTGGGAGGAAGAGCTCTTTTTCACCACAGTGAAGGAAAAGTGCGGAGGTCTTATTTGCGGGGTGACTGTGGCGATGGCAAAGCGGCACCATGTGGAGAGACACTTCAGTACATGTCACGCAAGCTTCCACGCTAACTACCCACCTGGCAGCACTACGGGCAGAAAAAGGCCGTGAGTTAAAGGCAGCTTTGAGCAGACAGCAGTCTTTTTTCACAAGGCCGGTGAGAAAGTCCCATAAAGCAGCTGAACCTTCATTTAGAGCTGCACATTTTTGATCAAGAACAAGAAAGCCTATTCCGATGGGAGGTGCTGAAAGGAGCGACGGTGATGATTGCAAACACTCTCTTCAGATACGAGAAGAATGGTCCCGATGCCATCTCCACGCTCTCCGATGTCCAACTGGGGGCGAGTGCGATGGTTAGAAAAGTGTCGGCGATGTCCGAGAGTTTGACAGAGCAGCTGGACCAGGATCTAATGAAGCGCAGGCGGTTCAGCATCCAGTGTGATCAGTCTGTGGATAACAGCAGTACATCCCAGCTGATCATGTTTAGCCGGATGGTGTTTGATGATTTCTGTCCAAAAGAAGACCTCCTGACACTCCTGACGCTGAAGACAACAACGCAGAGAGCTGACGTCTATAACGCAGTGAAAAGTGTTTTTGTGGACAAAAAGCTTCTAGTGGAAAAGCTACAGACGGTCCCGCCATGACAGGCCGACATGCAGGCTTCACTGCACAATGCAAAAGAGACACAGACTTCCCCAAATGTCAACATGATCATTGCGTCATCCATCCGCAGGCGATATGTGCAGAAGTGAATGGATTTGATCATGTGATGACCCCTGTTGTGAAGATCATAAATTAGAGGAGCTGAATATGGTGACCTGCTGCTACACACAGGAATCCGATGGCTCAGCAGGGACGAGTTTTACAGCGTTTTTTTTGTCACTTTGGTGTGAAATCAAAGAGTTGATGGAAACCAAGGGGGAAACACCTCCCTTCTCCAGGACACTGAGTGGATACTCAACCTTGCATTTTTAACTGATATCACTGGGAAACTGAACCATGTGAATTGTGAGCTGCAAGGTAAAGGTAAGACTGTTGCTGACATAAGTGCTGTAAAAGCATTTAAATCTAAGATGAACATTTTCTCTGTGCAAACATGGTCATTCAGCACTGAATGACCATGTTTGTGCATCTGGGGCTTTGACAAAGCTGCAGAGAGGTACTTGGATGTCATAAACAGACCTGGGCAAGAGTTTGAGAACCAGGGTTCATACGGGTGCTGGAAATCCTTGAAAATCCTTGAATTTTAACCAAACATAATCCCCGCAAATAATGTCATTCCTCGCGAGTAAATTCAACAGCGTAGAACTCAGCGCATCCACGGAGGCCCTCTCATTCACTTGTACACCACTGCGCCATTGTGTGGTTGGCAGCAATATGGCATCCGATCTGGCGGATCAATTCAAAGGCTTCATTGAATTTTCTAAAATAGGCCATCATCGATTCACAGAAAGACTCAATAACGATATTGGACTTGAATAAGCTGTGAGTGCGGCGCAGCAGGTGTGGAAAGCAGCCAAAAATACTGGAAATCATTTTTTGGCACAAGACCGGCTATTCAGATGATACAGTAGTATGCAAAAGTTTGGCCACCCCTGATAATTGTCATGATTTTCCTTTATAAATCATTGGTTGTTGGGATCAGCAGTTTCAGTTAAATCTATCATATAGCAGATGAACACAGTGATATTTGAGAAGTGAAATAAAGTTTATAGGATTTACAGAAAGTCTGCAATAATTATTTAAACAAAATTAGGCAGGTGCATAAGTTTGGGCACCCCAACAGAAACATTTCATCAATATTTAGTAGATCCTCCTTTTTTCAGAAATAACAGTGTCATGTCCTGGGCCGGTGGCCCAGTGTTTTATGTTTTCTTGGTATGGTTTCCGTTTTCTCAGGTTGTTTTGTTATCTGTTAGAGTTGCCCTCAGTTATTTCTAGTCCCTCGTGTCTCTCTGTATTCTGTCAGGTTTGCGTCTCTGTTCCCTTGTCATACTTCCTGTTTTATTTTGATATTCATCCAGCCCGTCTGTTGTATTCAGTTTTGCTTCCCTCTGGTCTCGTCTTAGTTATCAGTGTCACCTGTGTTCCCACCTGTTTCCTCTTCCCTCATCAGCCCTTCTGTGTATTTAAGTCCTGCGTTTTCTATGCCTGTTGTCGCGTCGTTGATGTTGTGTGCCCGTGTGTTCCTGTGCTCCCTGTGGTTCCCCTTCGTCTCCCTTCTGAACGGTTTTTGTATTGTTTTTCCCTACATTAATAAACGCCTTTAGTTATGCCCATCTCCGGAGTCCTGCATGTTTGTCCTTCCTCGTCCGTTTCCTCCCCGGCCATGACAGAACGACGCGACCATACTAAAGACCTGGCTAGCTCCGGCTACTTCAACGGCACTCGTCTGGCGCTGGGGGGCCCAGCATTTCAGAACAGTGCCCGTCAGCGTCCTTCATCTGCGGCTCCGCTCACTGGCTTCCCCCTTCCACTGCAGTCGCGGCGGCCACGGAGGAGGGGGAGTTCCCGGCAGCATCGGTGGGGGGCCCCCCCAGACCCGAGCGGTATAACGCCGCGGATATTGTCACCGCGTCATGCGCAAACTACCGTCTCTGACCCCGCTGCTTTTCCCCTCCCTGAGGTGGCAAAGCAGACCATCATTCGGTGGGTGGACTCGTTGGTCTTTGAGCTGCTGTCTGACCCATGCGAGATTGAGCAGAAAGCTATCACAGCCAAACTGCAAGGGCTAGTGTGTGACCATCCTTGGCTGCTGGACTCTCTGCATGGGCTCGTGAAAGACTTTGTCATCACCACCCTTCATCCACAGCCAGCGCCACAGACCTCAGCTGTAGCTCCAGCTCCTCCTCAGTCGCAGTGTTCCCAGTCAGCTGTAGCTCCAGCTCCTCCTCAGTCGCAGTGTTCCCAGTCAGCTGTAGCTCCAGCTCCTCCTCCGTCGCAGTGTTCCCAGTCAGCTGTAGCTCCAGCTCCTCCTCAGTCGCAGTGTTCCCAGTCAGCTGTAGCTCCAGCTCCTCCTCAGTCGCAGTGTTCCCAGTCAGCTGTAGCTCCAGCTCCTCCTCAGTCGCAGTGTTCCCAGTCAGCTGTAGCTCCAGCTCCTCCTCAGTCGCAGTCTCAGACCCCTCAGTTAGCTCCAGCTCCTCCTCAGTCGCAGTCTCAGACCCCTCAGTTAGCTCCAGCTCCCTCTGCTCACCCTGCTCCCGCTCCCTTGGCTCCAGCTCCCCCTGCAACCGTACCTGTTCCGCGGGTGGGGGCAGCCGCGGACGGGCTGACCTCTGCACCCGTACCTGTTCCGCGGGTGGGGGCAGCCGCGGACGGGCTGACCTCTGCACCCGTAGCTGTTCCGCGGGTGGGGGCAGCCGCGGACGGGCTGACCTCTGCACCCGTACCTGTTCCGCGGGTGGGGGCAACCAGGTCCAAGCCTTCGCATCGGTTTTCAGCGTTAGCAGCAGCAGCAGGGTCTCCCTCAGCCTCAGCTCTCCCTAGCTCTCAGTCTGTCTCCACGCAGTCAGCTCTCCCTAGCTCTCAGTCAGTTTCCACGCAGTCAGCTCTCCCTAGCTCTCAGTCAGTTTCCACGCAGTCAGCTCTCCCTAGCTCTCAGTCAGTTTCCACGCAGTCAGCTCTCCCTAGCTCTCAGTCAGTTTCCACGCAGTCAGCTCTCCCTAGCTCTCAGTCAGTTTCCACGCAGTCAGCTCTCCCTAGCTCTCAGTCAGTTTCCACGCAGTCGGCTCTCTCTAGCTCTCAGTCAGTCTCCACGCAGTCGGCTCTCCCTCAGTCTGCTCCCACGCAGCCAGCAGCTCTCCCTCGCCCTCAGTCAGCTCTAGCTCCAGTCGCTCTCCCTCGCCCTCAGTCAGCTCTAGCTCCAATCGCTCTTCCTCGCCCTCAGTCAGCTCTAGCTCCAATCGCTCTTCCTCGACCTCAGTCAGCTCTAGCTCCAGTCGCTCTTCCTCGACCTCAGTCAGCTCTAGCTCCAGTCGCTCTCCCTCGCCCTCAGTCAGCTCTAGCTCCAGTCGCTCTCCCTCGCCCTCAGTCAGCTCTAGCTCCAGTCGCTCTCCCTCGCCCTCAGTCAGCTCTAGCTCCAGTCGCTCTCCCTCGCCCTCAGTCAGCTCTAGCTCCAGTCGCTCTTCCTTGGTCCCCAGTGTCAGCAGTTTCAGTGCCCTCTCAGTCAGTTCCCTCAGCTCCTGCCCTCTCTAGCTCGCAGCCTGCTCCCACGCAGTCTGCCCTCTCTAGCTCGCAGTCTGCTCTTTCTGTCTCCCGGCCTGCTTCCACGCAGCCAGTCGTCTCCCGGCCTGCTTCCACGCAGCCAGTCGTCTCCCGGCCTGCTTCCACGCAGCCAGTCGTCTCCCGGCCTGCTTCCACGCAGCCAGTCGTCTCCCGGCCTGCTTCCACGCAGCCAGTCGTCTCCCGGCCTGCTTCCACGCAGCCAGTCGTCTCCCGGCCTGCTTCCACGCAGCCAGTCGTCTCCCGGCCTGCTTCCACGCAGCCAGTCGTCTCCCGGCCTGCTTCCACGCACTCAGTCGTCTCCCGGCCTGCTTCCACGCACTCAGCTTCCCCAGGGTCAGCTCCCACGCACTCAGCTTCCCCAGGGTCAGCTCCCACGCACTCAGCTTCCCCAGTGTCAGCTCCCACGCACTCAGCTTCTTTGTCTCAGCCCCGGTCTCTCCCGTCGACTGCTGTTGAGTCTCTGGCCTCTGAGTCAGAGTCCCAGTTAACTCCCATGTCGCCATCATCCTCACCATCAGACTCACCCGCACTATGCCTTGCAAAGCAGCCCCAGCCTGCGCATCCTGTGTTCGAGCATCCGGAGAGTCCTGCTCAGTCCGCGCCGCCAGAGTCCTCAGAGTGTTCCGCTCAGTCCGAGCCGATGGGGGTCTCCGCTCAGTCCGAGCGCTCCGCGCCAGAGGGTCCCGCTCAGTCCGAGCCGATGGGGGTCTCCGCTCAGTCCGAGCGCTCCGCGCCAGAGGGTCCCGCTCAGTCCGAGCCGATGGGGGTCTCCGCTCAGTCCGAGCGCTCCGCGCCAGAGGGTCCCGCTCAGTCCGAGCCGATGGGGGTCTCCGCTCAGTCCGAGCGCTCCGCGCCAGAGGGTCCCGCTCAGTCCGAGCCGATGGGGGTCTCCGCTCAGTCCGAGCGCTCCGCGCCAGAGGGTCCCGCTCAGTCCGAGCCGATGGGGGTCTCCGCTCAGTCCGAGCGCTCCGCGCCAGGGGGTCCCGCTCAGTCCGAGCCGATGGGGGTCTCCGCTCAGTCCGAGCGCTCCGCGCCAGGGGGTCCCGCTCAGTCCGAGCCGATGGGGGTCTCCGCTCAGTCCGAGCGCTCCGCGCCAGGGGGTCCCGCTCAGTCCGAGCCGATGGGGGTCTCCGCTCAGTCCGAGCGCTCCGCGCCAGGGGGTCCCGCTCAGTCCGAGCCGATGGGGGTCTCCGCTCAGTCCGAGCGCTCCGCGCCAGAGGGTCCCGCTCAGTCCGAGCCGATGGGGGTCTCCGCTCAGTCCGAGCGCTCCGCGCCAGGGGGTCCCGCTCAGTCCGAGCCGATGGGGGTCTCCGCTCAGTCCGAGCGCTCCGAGCCAGGGGGTCCCGCTCAGTCCGAGCCGATGGGGGTCTCCGCTCAGTCCGAGCCAGGGGGTCCCGCTCAGTCCGAGCACTCCGAGCCAGGGGGTCCCGCTCAGTCCGAGCGCTCCACGTCACCCGAGGGTTCCCCACCAGAGCCCGGGGTCGCCCTTCTCCGCCGCCGCATGCCCCGCGGTCGGCCTCCAGTGTCTGCTCCCCGTCGCCGCCGCCGCCTGCCCCGCGGTCGGCCTCCAGTGACTCTTCCTCGTCGCCGCCGCCGCCGCCGGGAGCGCGGGCGGCCTCCAGTGACTCTTCCTCGTCGCCGCCGCCGCTGGGAGCGCGGTCGGCCTCCAGTGACTCTTCCTCGTCGCCGCCGCCGCTGGGAGCGCGGTCGGCCTCCAGTGACTCTTCCTCGTCGCTGCCGCCGCTGGGAGCGCGGTCGGCCTCCAGTGACTCTTCCTCGTCGCCGCCGCCGCTGGGAGCGCGGTCG
Source organism: Archocentrus centrarchus (assembly GCF_007364275.1). Lineage (NCBI taxonomy): Eukaryota > Metazoa > Chordata > Actinopteri > Cichliformes > Cichlidae > Archocentrus > Archocentrus centrarchus. Next base: position 180,791 of record NW_022060294.1, read on the forward strand.
GCCTCCAGTGACTCCTCCTCGTCGTCGCCGCCGCCGCCGCTGGGAGCGCGGTTGGCCTCCCTCGTTGGGATTTTGCTTTGTGGCCCCTTGGCCTCTGCGGCCTCCTGAACTATGTTTTCTGTTTTGGGCCTTCCCCTGAACTCTTCTGACCTGTTTTTGGATTCCTGTGTTTTGTTTTGGTTTTCCCTTGGACTCCCCTGCACTTTGTACTGTTTTTGGCCTGCCTTGTTGTTTTTTGTTTTGTCCCCTGTGTTTTGGTTTTGTCCCTGGGCCTTCTTCCTTGTTGCTCCCTGCCTGGTTTTTGTTTTTTTGTTTCGGGCCCTCCTTCCTGGTCCCCCGCCTCCCGCCCTGGTCTGGTTTTGTTTTCTTGTTTTGGCCGTCAGGAGCCGGCCTTTGAGGGGGGGGTACTGTCATGTCCTGGGCCGGTGGCCCAGTGTTTTATGTTTTCTTGGTATGGTTTCCGTTTTCTCAGGTTGTTTTGTTATCTGTTAGAGTTGCCCTCAGTTATTTCTAGTCCCTCGTGTCTCTCTGTATTCTGTCAGGTTTGCGTCTCTGTTCCCTTGTCATACTTCCTGTTTTATTTTGATATTCATCCAGCCCGTCTGTTGTATTCAGTTTTGCTTCCCTCTGGTCTCGTCTTAGTTATCAGTGTCACCTGTGTTCCCACCTGTTTCCTCTTCCCTCATCAGCCCTTCTGTGTATTTAAGTCCTGCGTTTTCTATGCCTGTTGTCGCGTCGTTGATGTTGTGTGCCCGTGTGTTCCTGTGCTCCCTGTGGTTCCCCTTCGTCTCCCTTCTGAACGGTTTTTGTATTGTTTTTCCCTACATTAATAAACGCCTTTAGTTATGCCCATCTCCGGAGTCCTGCATGTTTGTCCTTCCTCGTCCGTTTCCTCCCCGGCCATGACAAACAGCCTCTAAACTCTTCCTGTAGCTTCCAATGAGAGTCTGGATTCTGGTTGAAGGTATTTTGGACCATTCTTCTTTACAAAACATCTCCAGTTCAGTCAGGTTTGATGGTTTCTGAGCACGGACAGCCCGCTTTAAATCACACCACAGATTTTCAATAATATTCAGGTCTGGGGACTGAGACGGCCGTTCCAGAACGTTGTACTTGTTCCTCTGCATAAACGCCTCAGTAGATTCTGAGCAGTGTTTAGGGTCGTTGTCTTGTTGAAGTATCCAGCCCCGGCACAACTTCAACTTTGTCACTGATTCTTGAACATTGTTCTCAAGAATCTGCTGATATTGACTGGAATCCATGCGACCCTCAACTTTAACAAGATTCCCAGTACCTGCAGTGGCCACACAGCCCCACAGCATGATGGAACCACCACCAAATTTTACTGTGGGCACCAAGTGTTTGTCTTGGAGTGCTGTGTTCTTTTTCCACCATGCATACCGCCCCTTGTTATGTCCAAATAACTCAGTTTTAGTTTCATCAGTCCACAGCACCTTATTCCAAAATGAAGCTGGCTTGTCCAAATATGCTTTAGCGACTCTGTTTGTGGTGTGTGTGCAGAAAAGTACAGTGGCTCAGAGGTGTCAGGTCAAATACAAAAACCGCAACACAAATACAAAAACCGCAACACAAATACAACAGTCGCAACACAAATACAAAAGCCACAACGGAAGTGACGCAACCTGCAACATAAGTAACAGTACCCGTTGAATGAAACAACACGAAGAGAAGCTTTGCTTGCTGACAGAGACGATAGTCGAGAGACGCAACAGCTAGAGCACATGTGTCAGGCTCAGTGTCCGCGGGCCACATCTGGGTCGCGATATAATTTTATATGTCCGTAAGATGATTTCATATCGCTTTTATTAATGGCTAGCGGGTAACTTGTGCTCCCACCGTATACTACAAATCCTACAATGCACTGAACAGCTGCCGCGCAGGCCAAGACCTGTGCACAAACTCATTTTCCGTTGCCAATGACACAATGATCAGTTATCAGCTGATAAAAACAACAATCATCACGTTTTACAGTGACATTTAAGCTAGCCTGACCCCCCCCCCCCCAAAAAAAAAAAAAAAAAAAGGCCAAATGAAAAGTGGAGAATGGATCTTTCGAAACAGGAGCAATGCAAAGGACCTGATTGCTAACATCGGAGGTAAACCGTGTGTTTCTTTTCCTCGCCTGCTATGTTCGATATGGGAGAAGAAGCAGAGGGAGACCTGCACAGGTGAGCTGACAGCGCATCACTGCGTCACACAGCAGGAAGCGCGCAGCAAAGTCCTGAAGACAGAACGTGTCATAAGCACCGCAACACAGACAGTGAACTTTTTAAGTGGCAAAGATTTAAATCACCGGCAGTTTCGGATGAAATAGTTTATGAATTTGGTGACGTTCTTTATCACACAGCTGCCATGAGCTACTTGAGGAAATCTGTCAAGTTCATGAAAAGTACAGGTTGAAGTCCCAGCAGGGCTTCGGGATGAAAGGCGGCTGTGAGTCGGCTTCTCTCTGCGACACAATGAAGCAATTTCAGATAACTTGCGTTGCTTAGCGACAGTACGGCGCAAAAAACGGAGACTTGATCGCTCAGAAACTCCCGAATTGGAAGCTATAAATTCAACTATATTCTATTAAATCGTCTCCACAGACTCCTTGAGTTGTTCATTACAATTACCGTCTTTATTGAAAGTTCTGAAAAAAAAGAAGAAAAAAAAACTTATGTTGCGTCACTTCCGTTGTGGTTTTCTATATCCGTTGCAGCATTTGTATTTGTGTTGCGGGTTTTGTATTTGTGTTGCGGGTTTTGTATCTGACCTGACACCTCTGGGCCACCATAGAAAAGGCTTCTTCTGCATTACTCTCACATACAGCCTCTCCATGTGCAAAGTGCGCTGAATAGTTGAACGACGCACAGTGACACCATCTGCAGCAACATGATGTTGTAGGTGTTTGGAGCTGCTCTGTGGGTTGACTATGACTGTTCTCACCATCCTTCTCCTCTGCCTATCTGAGGTTTTTCTTGTCCTGCCACTTCAGGCCTTAACTAGAACTGTGCCTGTGGTCTTCATTTCCTCACTATGTTCCTTACAGTGGAAATCTCTGAGAGAGCTTTTTGGATCCTTCCCCTAAACCATGTACATTTTGCGTACATGCAGTGCAATACAACGTTTTAATGGATAGGCAAGAGTATATTTCATACCAAGATATCCAGAATTTTTCAACACCAGGATGTGTTTTTAATACTTCCTATTACATTAAAATACCACCAAACCAGGAGAAATTAAATGTCATGAAAAAATATCATTTTCTTTGTACACTTTTGGGGAGGGGGTCTGAAAAAGAGTAAACTTTGGAAAATGTTGATAATTGTGAATGACCCCTTAATGACCCCTTAATGTGTTGGAAAATCTTGAAAATTGACCTTGGAAGTGCTTAAAAGGTGCTTGAATTTGATCCTGGAAAAGGTGTACGAACCCTGGAGAACAGGTTTAGACATTTTGATCAGCTTGAGCCATGTGTGTCCTTCATTTCAAATCCTTTCATGCAAGTGGACATGACACGCATTGCTGAGCAGCTCAGTGCAACGCTCACCTTGGATGCTGGACAGGTAGAGATTGAAATCCTAACGTTGCAAAATAGGGCTGCAACTAATGACTATTTTGATAGTCGATTAGCCATTAATTATTGAAACGATTAGTTGACTAATCAGATTATGAATCACATAATTATGATATGAAATGGCACTTATTTAGCTATCAGCTTTTACATTTAGCATAAGGTTATTTAAAATGCACACCTGTCAGTTCTCCCATTTTGGCCGGGAAACTCCCGTATTTTACCCCTCTGTCCCGCCGTCCTCCTGTATTATTATTTTCCCGTTTATTTCCCCTATATTAATATAATAATTTTCAAAAAGTGTTCCTGTGCCGCTCCAACCTGAATTCTGTCACTAGTCTCGCGAGAACTGCCATCTACAGTATCCTGGGTGGTAGTTCTCGTGAGGTTAGTGTAGATAGCGGGAACAAACGAAGAAAAACTGGACCTCAGTTGGGCACAGTGTTGCCAACTTAGCAGATTTTCAAACCCCGTAGTGACCTTTTTTTTTTTCCTTCCCAAAAAGCGACTAGCAACCGCGAAATCCTCCACTGTCACCATGTTTTGTGTACATAAAGCCTTCTTAACTGCGTCCCTTTGTACACTTTGGCATCGCTCAGACCTCACTTCGACTCCACCCTCCAATCCCTGAACCTCACTTAAACACTGAGCCCGCTCCCTCTGCTCCCATCCCCGGTCCTCGCTTTGGCCTTTATCAACCTTTGAGAGGCAACAGCACGTTTTCTTACACAAATGTTATAATTTGTTAAAATGCTACTGATTTGGTGATTAGTACAAATGTGATGATTAATGACATAACTGATCATTTGTAGAAACATGGCACAGAGTTCATGATTTGTTCAAAAATTTTATAAACATTTGATGTGATGGCTAATGATTTCCTAAAAACTGTTACAGAGGTGTTAATTTGTACAAAATATAACTGGTTAAAATGCTTAAAATGTTTTCATACAGTCAAATATTTACAAAAATAACAGATGTGGTAACTCTGACAAATGCTGAAATTGATTATTAACAGAAAAAATACTGTTGCATTTTAAAGATGTTTCTGTCATTTATCATTAATATTTATAGTGAAGAATGAATAACACTAAAGTGATCAGTCTCTTCAGATGTTTTTATTATTAATATTGTTATTAATTAAGGTGAACTGTGCAACTTTGTTACTCTGTAAGTTTTGTATCAAACAAGTAGATTCTTATATTACTCAGTACCCTTGGAGTAGCCTCTTTCCCACCAACAGGGTTTCTGGAGCCGTTGCCTTAATTTGAACCGTTAGGCGGGTTTTCCACCACAAACGCACTCGGTGCTCGGCTGAAAAACGGGTTCAACTCCGGCCCTGCAAACTAGTTGGTCTGGAACCAAGAACGCGTGATGAAAGCAGCAGAAGGGCGTGACTCTGCCGTCTCAACATCAAGTTTTCTACCATATTACATGTGTATTACATGAGAAAAGCGAAGCGATTTTCACGGCTGTGAATTAGGTTGGGCTCTAAGGCTGAACTTGCTGCTTTGTATCAGTTCATATCACAGATAAAAGGACACAAAGTGCGTACTTGTCGTCTTGCTCTAATCTGTCTGTGTTTCCCTCTGTGCTGCACACAGATGCTGCAGTAGTTTGGTTTGGACCCTAAAATGTATTTGCAGAACAGAAAGGGGAGCGTGTTCTCCCACATTTGTGCGCTTTGGCTTCTGTGTCCAGACGAGGACCCGCCCACACTCATACATAAAGGAGCAGTTCACAGAAATGCGGTGGAAACACGGGCCCGTTCTTAAGCGTTTCGCCGGTTCATTGGGAACAGCACGGGCACTGGCACACGAACTGGCTCCTCAGTGGTGGGAAAGTAGCATCAGTGTCAAAAAGGTTGGTGACCACTGGTGTAGAGTGTAGGGATGGCAAGATACCACTTTGTCCGATACTGTTATTTTACATTTAGATATCTGCTGATACCAATACAAATCCGATGTTTTAAAAAAAAAAAAATGAAAAAAAAAACCCCAATTGTTTTTAAATGCCTGGATACATTTAGAATAAGTCAACAGTCTGTCACACAAAAAATCAAAAATCTTTTAGTCCCACATACAAGACTAAGGACCAGGGAGGGGCAGAGCTTTTCAGGCAGTGGTGCCAAAGCTCTGGAAGTGTTTACCACTCCAGCTCCATTTAGCTGACTCTGTGGCATCTTTTAAAAAGCAGAAGAAAACTTTTCTGTTTAACCAGTCTTTCTGTTGACTTTATTTTTATTTTTTTTTATATGTTAATATTATTACGTTTTTACCATGGTGTTTTTTTTTTTTGTTTTGTTTTTTTTGTCTTGTCTGTGTAAAGCGCTATATAAATAAACTTTACTTACTTACTTACAACAATCGCTCTATCACCTGAATCCTGTTGCTCTTGTGTGAGAAGGTGATGCTTTGGCTTATGGTATGTTGCAAATTTTATTAGGGCTGCAACTATTGATTATTTTAGTAATCAAGTATTCTACTGATTATTCCATCGATTACCCAAGTAACTGGATAAGAAATACTTTTTTTGTATTACCAGTACATCTGCATATTTTAACTTCCGTACTGCAGTTTTTCCCTGTGTGAAACAAACAGGGTGGATGGAGCAGCTACAAAGTTCTTTTCTTCACTTACTGATCAGGTGGTTGATGAAGGACCTCCAGCTGTTTCAGAGTAAAGGTTTAATGGAGGTTACAGAGGGAAAAGCTTCATTTAGAAAAATTTCCTTCCGCTCCATCTGAGCTCGCCGGCTCCGCCTCTTTGCTCTTGTGCAGACAGACTGCAGTAAATCAGCTGACTGCTGCTGTTGTGTTATCAGTGTTTGTGATGAAAAACTGGGGGCTGCGTGAGCGTTATCTTGTAATGCATTATATTCAAAAGCATTCTCCTAAATACGTTTTTACTGCAGGTCTATATTTAGTCACTAATCAGGGATTAAAGTATCAAAAATATTTTGACGGGGAAGGGGTTCTTCCGGTACCGGACAATCACTAGTGCTAATGGCGGCACTTGCTAGCAAACTGCGGTTAAACTGGGAGCTGAAGTAGAGAAAAAAAATAACAGCTGATTCTCAGCACAGTGAGCACAGCACACAAACACGGTAGAGAGTGGTGGAGGCGGAAAAACATGTCAGCGATGATCCACTTACTGTCAAAGGGAATCCGTCACAGAGGCGGAGAACTGAGGGGGTTGTTTACTAACTCCTGATACCCACTCCATTCCAGTAGGTGATGGTAATGCAGCTCTAAGCTAGTTTGGTTGACCACAAACCCACAAGAGGAAGAAGACGATGGAGAACTGAGCGAAACGCTCACATTAGCTGGATCGGATTGGATTGCATTTTTTATTTCTTTCCGAGATCCGATCCAGTAATTTAGGATCGGACCGATACTGCATATCGGATCGGTGCATCCCTAGTAGAGTGTGCTGAGAAGGTGGAAGTAGTACTTTGAAGGGAAGCTGATGAAAGAAGAAAATGAGAGAGGAGGCTGAATGGAAGACTACGTTAATCAAGAAGTGTAGAGGAAGGAGGAAGTGAAGACAGCTATATAGAAGATCTGCAGTGTTGGTTGGTGCAGATGACATACCTGTGGAGATGTATAGCAGTGAACACAGTGGACTTTTTGATCAGGTTTGCTTTGTGCTGTTCTGTATAAACTTTGAAATGAGAAGCATGGAAGAAGAGGAGTGAAGTGTACATGAGGGAGTGTAAAAATGAATGAGAGCAGCGATGGATGGGGGTGCAAGGTTATGATGAGATTTGTAGGTGAGGAGAGAATCTTAAATTCAGTATGGTGATTTATAGGCAGCCACTGTTTATAACTTGGAAATCTCACACTGCATCACTGTGTTATGTTATACAAACCTGCTGGACCAAATGCACCATTGAGCACTATCGTTATAGTTAATTACATGCATCAGGCAAGAGTATAAGTGGATGAGTTCACGATCAGTTGTCAAATATCTGATTGGATCATTCCTCATGCCAAAAATTTCACTGGTGTGTAGAAATCCTACACAAACAGCACCAATCTCAACATTCAGCTTGCCATTGTTCAGATGTTATGGCCATCGATGTGGGAGGTGGGAATGCAAAGCCAAATTTCCTGATTTACAGAAGAGCACTGAAGTTTGAAATGCTGTAAGCCACTGCTGATTCATCAGATGCAATGATGTCACTATATCTGACATAAGCCTGATCTTTGCTTATTGGCTGGGAGAAGCTGGGCCATTTCGGCTATCCGTTGGAGTTACCATAATCGTTTTCCACCCTGATGATGCATCCCCATTACCTTGGAAAATGCTGCTCATTCAGCTGATCCAAAATGCTGCAGCTAGAGTACTGACAGGGACTAGAAAGAGAGAGCAGATTTCTCCCATATTGGCTTCTCTTCATTGGCTCCCTGTTAAATCTAGAATAGAATTTAAAATTCTTCTCCTCACCTACAAGGTCTTGAATAATCAGGCACCATCTTATCTCAAAGACCTCATAGTACCATATCACCCCAACAGAGCACTTCGCTCTCAGACTGCTGGCTTACTTGTGGTTCCTAGGATACTTAAGAGTAGAATGGGAGGCAGAGCCTTCAGCTTTCAGGCCCCTCTTCTGTGGAACCAGCTCCCAGCTTGGATTCAGGAGACAGACACCCTCTCTATTTTTAAGATTAGGCTTAAAACTTTCCTTTATGATCAAGCTTAGGGCTGGATCAGGTGACCCTGAACCCTCCCTTAGTTATGCTGCTATAGGCCTAGACTGCTGGGGGGTTCCCATAATGCACTGTTTCTTTTCATTCACCTTATTTACTTTGTTTATACTCCACTCTGCATTTAATCATTAATTATTATTAATCTCTGGCTCTCTTCCACAGCATGTCTTTTCTCTCCCCTCAGCCCAACCGGTCTCAGCAGATGACCCCCCCCTCCCTGAGCCTGGTTCTGATGGAGGTTTCTTCCTGTTAAAGGGAGTTTTTCCTTCCCACTGTCGCCAAGTGCTGCTCATAGGGGGTCGTTTTGACTGTTGGGTTTTCTCTGTATTATTGTAGGGTCTTTACCCACAATACAAAGCGCCTTGAGGCGACTGTTTGTTGTGATTTGGTGCTATATAAATAAAATTGAATTGAATTAATGTCCTACAAATACAGTTCCCCAACCTGACAAACTGTGGCCTTTCTGTCAAGCAAACAGGAAGCAAAGGAAGAATCTACACCCATCTCTGTGCGCTTGTCTTTGAGTATATTTGATTGGATTGTGTTGAAAGCACCAGGTTCCTCCAAATGAGCAAGTGAAGCAATGAGAAGACAGTAGCATTTACTCCAATGTGGTGTTTATATGCAAACTGCAGGAGATCAGGTTTGTCTTTGGTGGGGCGCTGCTGACTTCAACTGAGGCTATAGTTAGGCGATGGAGGGAATACTTCGAGGATGAGGAGGATGAATTGGCCATCACTGAGGGTGAAACAACATACTTAAAAAGTACCACCATTCGCAGACTTTTGAAGTACGTTGGCAACAATTACCACCATCCCTATGTTGGCTGTGAAGCACAATTTCTCAGCTTTCAGAAACCATTTGAATTTTTCCAATAGGACAAACATTGTGTCTGTGTAGATTCTCAGTCATCCAGGTCATAGTAGTCTCTGGAGCTTGAAAAAGGCGACTGGACTTCTTTTTGTTTCTTGAAGACGTTTCACCTCTCAATTCATTCACCTCTCATTCACACCTTTGTTCCAGTGACCTCAATAGGCCACAGGAAACAATGGAGCGGAGTCCTAAATTGGTTTCAACTGAAACCACTGATTAAATATGACCCACGCCCCCTTCACACCTGGGCACATGTGTTCACGCACATGATCAATAGAGGGTCATAACCACCTCCAGGGGACTACGGCCACAGGGGTTTAAATACCTGGGTCTCTCCACCATTTGGTTGAGAACTGAAGAAGCCTTTCGGATGAGAGGTGAAACGTCTTCAAGAAACAAAAAGAAGTCCAGTCGCCTTTTTCAAGCTCCAGAGAGGACAAACATTGCGTAATTACGGTAATTCAAAGTTCCTTTGATCAGTGTGTTAGTACCCACTCACCCGGTAGGTACTAGTGGAAATGTGGCATATCTGATCATTCCTCTGATTGACTCAGGCCCGGTTCTAGCCCACTGTAGCTGGGTGGGCAGACTGAAAATGTAGGTGGGCAAATATAAATGTACACAATATTAGGCTATATTTGTTTGTTTTATGGGGATTGAATACAGCCCTAGTAGCAACGAAGATATACATACAGTTGTGCTCAAAAGTTTACATACCCCGGCAGAATTTTTGCTTTCTTGGCCTTTTTTCAGAGAATATGAATGATAACACAAAAACATCTTTTCCACTCATGCTTAGTGGTTGGATGAAACCATTTATTGATAAACGACTGTGTTTTCTCTTTTTAAATCATAATGACAACAAAAAACATCCAAATAACCCTGATCAAAAGTTTACATACCCCAGTTCTTAATACCGTGTGTTGCCCCCTCTAACATCAATGACAGCCTGAAGTCTTTTGTGGTAGTTGTGGATGAGGCTCTTTATTTTCTCACATGGTAAAGCTGCCCATTCTTCTTGGCAAAAAGCCTCCAGTTCCTGTAAATTCCTGGGCTGTCTTGGATGAACTGCACGCTTGAGATCTCCCCAGAGTGGCTCAATGATATTGAGGTCAGGAGACTGAGATGGCCACTCCAGAACCTTCACTTTGTTCTGCTGTAACCAGTGACAGGTCGACTTGGCCTTGTGCTTTGGATTGTTGTCATGTTGGAACATCCAAGTACGTCCCATGCACAGCTTCCGGGCTGATGAGTGAAAATTTGCCTCCAGTATTTGATGATAACGTGCTGCATTCATCTTTCCTTCAACTTTGACCAAGTTTCCTGAAGCCTTTGTAGCTCACACATCCCCGAAACATCAGTGATCCTCCTCCATGCTTTACAGTAGGAATGGTGTTCCTTTCATCATTGGCCTTGTTGACGCCTCTCCAAATGTAACGTTTATGGTTGTGACCAGAAAGTTCAATTTTGGTTTCATCACTCCAAATTACCTTGTTCCAGAAGTTTTGAGGCTCGTCTCTGTGCTGTTTGGCATATTGCATGTGAGATACTTTGTGGCATTTGCGCAGTAATGGCTTTCTTCTGCGACTCGACCGTGCAGCCCATTTTTCTTCAAGTGCCTCCTTATTGTGCATCTTGAAACAGCCACACCGCCAGTTTTCAGAGAGTCCTGTACTTCAGCTGATGTTACTTGTGGGTTTTTCTTTGCATCCTGAACAATTTTCCTGGCAGTTGTGGCCGAAGTTTTTGTTGGTCTACCTGACCGTGGTTTGGTTTTAACAGAGCCCCTGATTTTCCATTTGTTAATCACAGTTTGAACACTGCTGACTGGCATTATCAATTCCTTGGATATCTTTTTGTATCCCTTTCCTGTTTTATAGAGTTCAGCTACCTTTTCCCGTAGATCCGCTGACAATTCCTTTGCTTTCCCCATGACTCAGAATCCAGAAACATCAGTGGCTGGATGAAAGATGCAAGAGTCTGTCTGGATCCCAGAAACTCACTCAGCTTTTATGCACACACACACTGATTACACGCAAATAGATCACAGGTGAGGATGTTACCTTTAGTAGCATTCAAACCCATTTGTTTCAACTTCTGTGCATGTTATCAGGCCAAAATCACCAGGGTATGTAAACTTCTAATCAGGGTCATTTGGATGTTTTTTGTTGTCATTATGATTTAAAAAGAGAAAACACAGTTGTTTATCAATAAATGGTTTCACCCAACCACTAAGCACGAGTGGAAAAGATGTTTTTGTGTTACCATTCATATTCTCTGAAAAAAGGCCAAGAAAGCAGAAATTCTGCCGGCGTATGTAAACTTTTGAGCACAACTGTATATACCCTCTCCATTTATCTGGGCTTGGGACCATCACAGAAAGTACACAGATTAGTGACCTTCTGTCGCTGGATTATATATATGTTTTTTTTTTTTTTTTATTCTTTTTTTTTTTTTTTATTCAACAACAGTAGAACAAAACAAGAACAGCAACTGCAAAAATGCAAAATGTGAAAAACTACAGAATCATCCATCCATCCATTCTCTCCCGCTTATCCGGGGCCGGGTCGCGGGGGCAGGAGCCTAAGCAAAGAAGCCCAGGCTTCCCTCTCCCCAGCCACCTCCTACAGAATCAGTTTTCTGTTTTTTTGGGGGCAAATTTTGTGTCAAATTCATTCATGTCTAACTGGTTTGTGATAGACTTTTCATGGGCCAAAATTACTAAATTTCTTTTTCTCTTGTTAAGCATGGTGCGGCAGAAAGGGCTTAGGACTCTTGATAGTGTGGAGAAGGAACTCTCACAGGATGCAGAAGACACACCAATTACAAGTGCTGTGACACAGTTTAAGGAGTTCAGGAAAGGTGTCCTTGTATTCCTGCAGGTTAAAACACAGAGTGGACAGGTCTTTTTCATTTGGGTACTTCTTAAGCAGCAGTGGTTTTGCCACAAATATTTTGTTTTTGAGACATTCAGTCTCTTTAGATCCAGCAAGACTGTGTAGAGGGAGCAAAAGTGTGGGGTCAAGGGTTTGGCTGACTGGGGCAGGAGACATGAAATGGCATCCATCAGGTCTCTGTTTTTTTGGGAAAATCTGTTCTCTAGTTCTGAAATGGCCCTGTCTAATATGTTGAGAGATGCTCTTTTATTAAACAATACCCGCTGTTGCTTGGCAGGAGGAGCATCGTCAAAGTCCTGAGCCTGTTCTGTGGAGCATTCTGTCCTAAGTTGTTTTAAGGCCTCCAGACAAGCCACATGCAGCAGACATATCAGTGGAGTGGGACTGCAGCATTGTGTTTGCAGGTTTTAGAAGGACAAGTACTCTCTCCAAAAAGTTTCCAATTTCAAAGAACTGATGCCTTTAATTTGTGTAAGCAGGCCTGATGCTTCTGTGCACAAAGGAGTACTGACATTGTCATCTTCTGAGATTTCCTTCAGAATTTGACAACGCTCCTCGTTGTCAATTACATTTTGTCACATTATAATGACTAGTCCAACTGATTTCCAAAAGCTTTTTCAGACATGGGGCATCATAATTATGACACACAAAGTGGTGTCGAAAGAAACTGTAGAGAGAACTGGAAAGATCAAAGAATTTCATATGGCTCACTCTGCATTGCATGTACTACAACTAGGTGTAGCTGATGGTTGTAGCAGTGAATGTAGGGGATGTATTTGTCAGTTTTGCTCTGAATTAATGCCTTCACACCACCTTTTACTCCACTAATCACTGATGCTCCATCATAACGTTGACTCACAATGTGCTCTCCACTGAAGCCAACATCTGCAAGATACCTCAGTATTTCTGTGGACATGTATTCAGCATCTAATTGAGGCAAGTCCAAAAGGCCCATTAGATGTTCTTCTGGGACTGATTTACACACAAATCTGATAATGATGGACAGATTTTCAACATTACATCTATCCCTGGTCCCATCACATTTTAGACAAAACCCACTGGAATCTGCATTTTTACATCTGTATCTCTTCAATTACCATGTTTGCCAATGTTTCAATAATTTCATTCTGTATGTCTTTGGATGTGTATTTTGCATTTAGGGGGATGTTTTTGGTAATGTCAGCCAACGTATTATCTTTTTCAAGGGTGTACTCAAAAAGTTTCAAAAACAGACCAGCAGCATCATCAGCTTCTCCTTCATCAAGTCTCTCAGTTGTACCACGGAGCTCGTTAACGCAGATAAATTTGATGACATCACCAATGCTTTTAACATAGTACCGTTTTTTTTCAACCTGTGTTTTACCCACTAGCATAGAAGCAATGGTTTCTCCCGTTGCCTCTCTGTGCTGCTGCTCAGCCCATGTTCCAGCAGCCAGCACATGACTGTGGCTGGATGCGTGCTTTTGCAAACCCCTCCCGCTTTCAAGAGCTGCTTTCCAGTTGTTAAACCCCCGCAAAGTGAAGACTGTGTCCCTCTCGTCCCTCTGCTTGACACGGGAAGCAGAAACATGCGTCCCGAGCCACAGAGTATTCCAGCCAAGGTCTAGTGCGGTACCACGCCGGGTTGAATGAGCGGAACGTACTGGCAAACGCATGTTTTGGATAGTTAGCTAGCACTGGCTGTGTGGGCACAGTGCTATTCAGGTCGGCAACGGTAGCACCTGGTGCTGAAACGGCTAGAGGAAGGACCTGCTTTGGGTCTGGGGATGTGGCTAGAGTAGGACTAGCATCAGGGGTGCCTGTGCTATTACATGCAGATAGACTAGTCAGTAGAATTTCTGCTCATCGGACAGAGGAGGACACGGAGCAGGTAACCCGCTCAGGGGGAGAGATTTCAGCACGGGCAGCAGCGGGAGCTGTTGGGGATACTCCAGGGCTAGACTTACTGATAGGCTTAAAGAAGCGATACATGCTCACGGTAAAAAGAAGCAAAAGGATTAAGACGGAAAATAGAGTGTGGCCCAGATAAAGGAAGAGCACGAAATGAGAGCTGTTCAGTTGAACCTGCGTGCAGCGCAGAATCAGAGTGTGAGAAAGCGTTCAAGCGTGGAAATTCAAAACTATTGTGGGCGTAGCTTGATGGGAGGACCTTTCGCTGCCCACAGGCAGTATGAGAGGTTTTGATTGGGTGGGCAAGAATCAAATTTGGGTGGGCTGAGCCCACCCTTGTCCTATGCTACCGCTGGCCCCGGATTGACTGCTATACAGGTGCTGGTCATAAAATTAGAATATCATGAAAAAGTTGATTTATTTCAGTAATTTCATTAAAAAGTGAAACTTGTACATTATATTCATTCATTACACACAGACTGATACATTTCAAATGTTTGTTTCTTTTAATTTTGATGATTATAACTGACAACTAATTAAAACCCCAAATTCAGTATCTCAGAAAATTTGAATATTACTTCAGACCAATACAAAAAAAGGATTTTTAGAAATGTTGGCCAACTGAAAAGTATGAACATGAAAAGTATGAGCATGTACAGCACTCAGTACTTAGTTGGGCTCCTTTTGCCTGGATTACTGCAGTAATGCAGCGTGGCATGGAGTCCATCAGTCTGTGGCTCTGCTCAGGTGTTGAGAGCCCAGGTTGCTCTGATAGTGGCCTTCAGCTCTTCTGAATTGTTGGGTCTGGCGTATCACATCTTCCTCTTCACATTAGCCCATAGATTTTCTATGGGGTTAAAGGTCAGGTGAGTTTGCTGGCCAATGAAGAACAGGGATACCATGGTCCTTAAAGCAGGTACTGGTAGCTTTGGCACTGTGTGCAGGTGCCAAGTCCTGTTGGAAAATGAAATCTGCATCTCCATAAAGTTGGTCAGCAGCAGGAAGCATGAAGTGCTCTAAAACTTCCTGGTAGACGGCCGCGTTGACCTTGGACCTCAGAAAACACAGTGGACCAACACCAGCAGATGACATGGCACCCCAAACCATCACTGACTGTGGAAACTTTACACTGGACCTCAGCCAGCGTGGATTCTGTGCCTCTCCTCTCTTCCTCCTCTGGGACCTTGATTTCCAAAGGAAATTCAACATTGACTTTGATCAGAGAACATAACTTTGGAGCACTCAGCAGCAGTCCAGTCCTTTTTGTCTTTAGTCCAGATGAGACGCTTCTGACGCCGTCTCTGTTCAAGAGCGGCTCGACACGAGGACTGCGACAGCTGAAACCATGTCTGCATACGTCTGTGCTGGTGGTTCTTGAAGCACTGACTCCAGCTGCAGTCCACTCTTTGTGAATCTCCCCAACATTTTTGAATGGGTTTGTTCCACAATCCTCTCCAGGGTGCAGTTATCCCTGTTGTTGGACACTTTTTTCTACCACATCTTTTCCTTCCCTTCGCCTCTCTATTAACGTGCTTGGACACAGAGCTCTGTGAACAGCAGCCTCTTTATCAATGACCTTTGTGTCTCGCCCTCCTTGTGCGAGGTGTCAAAGGTCGTCTTTTGGACAACTGTCAAGTCAGCAGTCTTCCCCATGATTGTGTAGCCTACAGAACTAGACTGAGAGACCATTTAAAGGCCTTTGCAGGTGTTTGGAGTTAATTAGCTGATTAGAGTGTGGCACCAGGTGTCTTCAATATTGAACCTTTTTATAATATTCTAATTTTCTGAGATACTGAATTTGGGGTTTTCATTAGCTCTCAGTTATAATCATCAAAATTAAAAGAAACAAACATTTGAAATATATCAGTCTGTGTTTAATGAATGAATATAATATACAAGTTTCACTCTTTGAATGAAATTACTGAAACAAATCAACTTATTCGTGATATTCTAATTTTATGAACAGCACCTGTACAAGTGAACAGTTTAACCTCTCTGCTCTGTGTTGTTTCCTCTTTCAGAGCAGAAAATCATCACAGCTGATCCTGGACAGAACGTCACTCTGACATGTCGAGCTCCAAGTAATGACATCAGAGTCATAGAGTGGAGAAGACCTGACCTGAAGCCAGAATTTGTCCTTTTGAACCGGGATGGTCAGTCTGATCCAGATGACCTGCATCCATCTTTTAGGAACCGGGTGGATCTGCAGGACAAACAGATGAAGGATGGAAACGTGTCTGTGATTCTGAAGAACGTGATGATCAACGACACTGGAACATACATGTGTCGTGTCTTTGTGGGAGAAACTGGCTCATGGAAATCCATCAAAAACATCACCCTGAGTGTTGTTCCTGCAGGTGAGTGAGCAGAGTTTATTGTGTCTGTGATCAGAGGTGAAGCTGCTTCCTGGTTGTTGGATTGGATTCTGTTCTTCACTCATCACCTACCTGACAGCTGACACCTCACATCTGTTTCTGCCTGCAGGTCCAGGAGGAGGAGCTGCTGGACTGATGGTTGGTCTGCCAGTTTTCAGTCTCCTTGTTGTTGCCGTTGGTTTTGCAGTCTAGAGACCAACAGAGTGAGGATCCACACCAGCCTCCCACTGAGCTGCAGCCTGTTTGAAATCTGTTTTTTCCAGCTGAACTGTTCTGTTCTCTGTCAGGATGATCCCACACTGCTTCAATATCCAGGTGGTAGTGTGTGTGTGTGGGATCATTGTCATGCTGAAAATGAAACCGTTGCTAATCAGACTCCCCAACAACACTGACTGAACTGCAGCCCCAAACTATGAGAGATTTTTCACCATGTTTACAGATGGCTGTCGACACTCACAGTTGTACCTCCATCCTGACCTCCTCTAGGTTAACAACTGGAACAAAATTTAGATCCATCAGATCTGCCGATGCTGATTTTCAGTCCAGTTCTTGTGTAATGTGGCAAATCTCAGTCTATTCTCCTTGATTCCCTTCCTCAAGAACGGCTTCTTGATGGCCACCTTCCACTGAGAACATTTTTGGTGAGGCTGCAGTGAACAGCAGATGGATCACCTGAAGGTCCAGGTGCACCTCTTGGCTCCTGTGTCAGGTCTTTGCTGGAGTTTTTCTTGTTTTTTAAGGATGTGACTTTCAGATGCTGTAGATCATTTTTTTAACACTAGAACTCCCAAGGTGGTCATTTTGACCATTTTCAAATTTTGCAGTGCAGTATCTTTTTTGCTATTAACCCCATGTAACAGTAGGATCCTGAATTTTCCTAAATATGTGTGTATTTTATTCTAACATTGTAATTTTTTAAAAATTACAAGACACAAGAGGGTTATGAGTGTTTCTACCTAGAACTCCCATAGGTGGTCATTTTGACCACAAAACATTATTTACATAAAATTGTGATAAATAAATATATGTATAAATATAATTAGTAATCAATAAAAGATCAAAGAATACATGGATCTGTAATGTTACCAATCAACTAAAGATTGTCGTGGCCAGGGTCATAGCTGTTATATTGACCATATCCATATACAGCGTAATTTAGTGAAATTGGATGCTTTTTGGCTCCTGATAGCTACCACTTGCTGTTGATGGGCAAAGTGTCGTTCTTGGTATTCTCAAGAACTTGAGAACATGTGACTGGACTTTATTTAAACCCTAGTGGGGGCTGTACCCTGTGGAGGTGGTTGAAAACCCATTGGTATTCATCATCACATGAGCCAATGTGTGAAAAAACATGTGGATCATTATCACAAAGGGAGACCTATGAAACCACTGTGGTACCTGTGAGACCTGGTCACTTCAGGTGGCCTCAATAGGTAACTTGAAGTAAGGTGTGAGTGGGGTTTGAGGCACCTGGAAGGGATCTCTAGATTGTATTGTAAGAAGCTGACAGCTGGTATCATAAACCACCACCTCTGTTCAATGATGGTCGTTCACAGGGGACATAAATGCCTATTTCACTCCTCTTTCAAACCATCTTTGTTCTCGGTCCGAAATATGAACAGTGGCATCCTCAGAAGATGTGGTTATTCCAACTGGGCCTTCATCAACTCAGTGAAGATGAACGGGAAAGAAAGTCGGACACCAGCTAGGAAGAAAGAGCAAACCTGTAACAATATCTCTAATGTAGCAGGTTTGTCAGCAAATGCAGGAGAATTTTCTCCAAGCATGATAACCCAGCCACACTCTAGGACAAAAAAATGGTCCCAAGGACAAAACTCCCAAACACAACTCCATCCTAATGTACTGTGCACTGCAGCAAAGAGTGCTCAGACTTCTACATTGGAAAAACTGAGCAGCCACTCAACAAAGGCCTAACATGGAACGGCCATCACAGCATGACAAAACTCAGCTGTACTTCTGCACCTAAAGGATGAAGGACACTCTTCCAACTGTTGACATTTTGGACTGGGAAGGTGGGATCATTTGAAAGAGGAGTAAAGGAAGCCATCAATGTCAACTATAAACGACCATTACTGAGATTGTGGCTTGAAACATCAGCTGTCAGCTACCTACAGTGTAGTCTTGAGATCCCTCCCCAGGTACCTTAACCCTGACTCACACCTTTTTTTTAGGGGGTGCGACCTTGGGGTTAATGACCCACACTTTTGTTTTACACCTTAGCTTGTGTGCTACAGCACATGAATAATAGTGGGTCAATGACCACCTCCAAAGGGGACAACTCCATTAAGGTTTAAATACTTTTGGTGGAAAAGCCTAAAGAAGCTTCTTGGATAAGAGGGGAACCGACTTCAAAAAAAATTTAAAGAAGTCCTCTCAACATTTTTTGAGTTGTTGAGAAAACCATGACCTGGAATCTACACACACATATGTTCCGGTTACTGATGTTCCTTGCCACAACCATCTTTAGTTGATTGGTAACATTACAGATCCATTTAATCTTTGATGTTTTTAATTGATTCTAAATTATATTTGTACATATGATATTGATTTATTATAAATGTAAGCAAATAATGTATGGTGGTCAAAATGACCACCTATGGGAGTTCTAGTAGTTCCAGAATTCTGGGAGTTCTAGTGTTAAACCTACCACTTCTTCTGTCCCCCGCTTGTCCAGTTTCTTTTTTTCTTTAAAGACACACTGCACAGCATCATCGAGTAGGTTTTTGGCCATTTGTGAATCACCTTGTTGGTACATTTTCATAGATTCATCTAAACAAGTATTTTGGGGACAGACTGCTACTAACCAAGAGCCTAAAGATACAATTTAAATTTTTTTTTTTTTTTTGCCAAGTTATGTGTAAATATAACCCTGATTCATCCCTTAAGGTAGGCGCCCTTTTTAAACCTTTAAGGCTTCATAGGCCAGTGTCTTAAAACCAAAGAAAAAACATTCCTGTGGAATGTTCAGGACTGAAAATGAGTGAAAAAGCAGCCAATGAACAAAAACAGCATTTGTTAGACCTTCAGAAATCCTGCAGAGCTGCTGCTCAAGAAAAATTACAACAAGGTCTGAGGGCTGGCTCAAGACTTTTGCACAGTGTTGCAAATGTCAGCATAAATTATAGTTTATTGATATTTATTGTTTGTTTCTGCTCATCCTGCAGTTCAGTGTGCTCAGTGTTACAGGATCAGTGTGTGTGTTTATCTTCATCTGTGTGTGGATCACACCTGCTCTGTGAGGTTTGATCCTCATGCAGAGATCAGCTGTTACAGCATCATCATCACACTGACTGAACTCAAAGTGAAGTACTGTTGATTAAACACAATCATCAATTTAATAGGTGTTCAGAATTAATTGATCAGCTACAAATGAAGGAGTGTTACAGTGTTATGAAAACAAATGTTTTCCATGTAGCTGCACAGTCAGACTTTTCCTGCTTCTGTGAAACTTTTCCTTTCATGAAGGAGGCTCTGCAGTCTGTTTGTTTGCAGTTTAGTCATTACCTCAGCTAAGGAGGTTATGTTTTCGGTCGTGTTGGTTTGTTTGTTTGTCAGCAGGATTACTCCAAAAGTTATGAACGGATTTCGATGACATTTTGTGGAGTGGTTGGAAATGACAAGAGGAAGAAGTGATTAAATTTTGGTGGTGATCCGGATCACGATCTGGATCCAGGAATTTTTTTAAGGATTCTTCACTATTGCAGGATAGGGGGTTATTGTTGTCTGGGAAACATGAAATATTATTTCACAGTATTTAGATACACATATCACAGCGTCAGTGACCCTATGGCCTCGGCGGAGGTTTGCTCTCTCTGAGTGCTTCTAGTTTCACACATTTTTAATTTATTTTCTTTAGTTTGTTTGTTTTTTGTTTACAGTTAAAAAGTATTTTCAAATGCTTCACAATGGAAATCTTGTTAAGAAATGAATGATTTCTCTCTATGTTGAATACAGGAAGTGTTGTTTTCTATGCACTGTAACACCACAGCTGTCACTGTCATGAGGATCATGTGATGAATAAACATCAGCAGTAATCTTACTTTATAACTGTTGTTCAACTGCATCAAAATAATAAACAAATAAAATTATATTTCCTGGTCTCTCATCTTTACTTTGCTTTGCTCCCATAGTTATTATAAAGTTGTTACCCTGACACAGAAGCATGGATGGGTTTCCAGTCCAGCAGCTCCCTCTAGTGTCCATATCTAAAGCCTGTGGGAGGATGGTGTTAATCTAAAATGTGAATCATAGTGTTCCAGTCAGTCATCAGTGTGTCTCTGCACAGCTGTCATTAAAATGTGTTCAGAGGGCCTCAGTGTGTGAATGGTTCCAGTTCAGCTCCATAACAGCAGCGTCCCTGGTTTGATTCCTGTGTTTCAGCTCATATCTGCCTCTCTCACTGAGGGGGACGTACACACACACACACACACACACACCCTCTGCCTCTGCACCAATAGTAAAGCTGGTGCTCAGAGGAAGAGGGCGGGGCTTTACTTGGTGTCAGTGAGAGAAATGAAAAAAAGCTCAAATGAGTGAGAAGGACGATGAAGGAAACATCTGTGCTGTGTCTGCTCTGTAAGTAGAATCTCTGTGTTTGTTTGAATTATTGACCTTTGACTGTCTGCTCTCCTGATAACTGATGATGGAGGAGAAGACATGAAAAACTAATCAGGCTGAATTCAAGTTCAAACACCACGAGGACCAACTGCAGGTCTGAGGAGGAAGTGTAACAATGTTACTGATGAATCTAACAGTGAGAAGCTTCAATCAAATGTTGCTGATTGTGTGAACAGAACAGTGCAGCGGACACACACCAGTTAAAGTGGGATTGTGTAAATCCTCCTGTCATAATGATACTGTAACTTTAAGCGTTTCCTGGTTCAGCAGGAACTCCATTAGTGGAGCATGAAGTCCAAAATGTTGTGATCAGTTTATTTTATAATTGTGTCACTGTGAGGATGAAACGTTCAATCCTGGAGCCTCTGTTAGACTACGGGCACCATTTTCTGACCTGCTTTGGCTCTCTGCTCCTCTCAGAGGGAAGCATCACTGTAAATCAATACAAAGTTGTTCTGACCTTTGTGTGTTCATGTCAAACCAACCTGAGTGTCATTTCTCTTTAGTTCTGATCTCACTGCTGAGCTGCACAACAAACCAAGGTCAGTAACCTTCTTCTGTCACAGCTTCAACCTGATAAATGCTCACTAATATGACCTGTTTGGCTTCATGTTTCATTGTAACCCTCACAGCTCGTCTGACTGTGAGTCCCAGCAGCTCTCAGTTCTTTAAAGGAGACTTTGTGTCTCTGAGCTGTGAGGAGGACGACAGCTCTGCTGGATGGACTCTGAGGAGGAACACAAGCAAACTACAGAGGAGTCAGTGTGGAACAGAAGGGTTTGGAAAACCTGCTGGTTCTTCCTGTAACATCAGTATGATGATGCATCATGAAAGTGGAGTTTACTGGTGTGAGTCCAGAGAGGGTGCCATCAGTAACATGGTTAATCTCACAGTCTCTGGTAAGCTGAGTGTGTGGAGTTAGTGTTGATGAAGCTGTGTGTAAATGGATGAAATGCTGTAGTTTGTCTCTGTGTTGAGGTGGATCAGTGATCCTGCAGAGTCCTGTCCTCCCTGTGATGGAGGGAGATGACGTCACTCTGCTCTGTCAAACAAAGACCACTCCCTCCAACCTCCCAGCTGCTTTCTATAAAGATGGCTCCCTCATCAGGAAGCAGCCTACAGGTCACATGACCATCCAGCATGTTTCCAGGTCTGATGAAGGCCTCTACAAGTGTGACATCAGCGGTCATGGAGAGTCTCCATCCAGCTGGATCACTGTCACAGGTGACACACTCACCTGTCTGTGTTTCTGCAGGTTTCAACATTCACAATGTGACCAGAACTTAATGACTGTGTTTGCTTTATTTTAGAGAGACACACCACCACACCTCCACCTACATCCACACCTCCACCTACATCCTCCTCTCCTCTTCCCTCTGTGTTGTCCTCTGTTGGATCAGTCTGTGTTGTGGTTCTACTGGTGTTACTGGTTCTGCTGGTGAGACGATGTGTTCACAGGAAACCTGAAGGTGAGACTCAGACTTTCTGATCTTTCATCTTTGAGTTTGTTCAGTAGAATAAAGTTCATTCATTATGATCACAGTCACTTTCTTATTATAATCTCTGTTTAGATATTTAATTTCTATTATTGTTCATTTTGGATCATTTCAGCACACGAAGAAGAAGCTGGAGATGATGACATCATCACTCATGTCATGTACAGTGATGTCACCACATCACATCAGCAACAGCCAATCAGACGAAGCAGAGGTAGTGTTTTTCTTGGGTCACTGTGTTGGACCTTCAGTCTGTGGGGACTGATTTACTTTTAGAGCCTCGTGTGGACGTTAGAGGAACTGCAGTGTTTCTCAGTTCATGCAGTGATGATGAAGCTTCATGAAGGACACGTGTCACCAAGATGGCTGCTGACTGGTTAGATTTGCTTTAAGGACATTGGTGCAGCTTCACAGTGTGGTCACCTGTGAGGACAGTAGGAGTGAGGGTAAATAAATGTCAGGGACACCTGAACACAGGACACTGTGGAAAAGTTCAGCAGCTTTAATGAACACGAGCTGAATGAGTTTGTTCACAGGTTCAGAGCACAGACACAACCAGAGGCTGGAGGAGGTAAATATACAGATACTATGAGGAGGTAAATAAACAGGAGACTCAGACTGATGTGACTCTAACAGCAGGAACTGGGAGCTGATCAGTATTAAACAGTCTGACAGTTATTGGTACTCAGACAGGAGAGATCTTTAGATGGAAAGTGGTTTACAGGTTCACAGTATGAGTGATTAAAACAGTCTCTCAGGCTCTCCTCCTTTCCTCACTGCATGTGGTGACACAACTGGAGAACTGAAATCCAGAGAAAGATCCAACAGGAGTGGCTGAGAGGGGTCAGGAAGGTCAGTCCTAGGCAGAGTTTCCAGGTGGATCTAGGTGACAGGAGAAACAGGTGAATGAATACAATGAAGCACAAGGCAAGAGCAACACCTCAGCTAACTAGAAGATATGAGCCTGAGCAAGTGCAGTCCAAGCACTCAGGCTGATTGGAGACGGGAGAAAGAGACGGGTGAGTCCCACTGACAGAGACAGACAGATGCTGCATGGTGAACATTCATCCTGATGAATGTGATCAGACTTTTGGTTTGTGTAACAATAGTGTTCATGCTGTGAGAACATGTTTGTTTGTGCTCTGTGGCCAAGAGTGTCAGACTGTAATAAAAGATAGCAGCTTTGTGGTCGTCCACATGCTGTGTTTCAAGGAAACACCCCTCCCCCACTACTTTCTGGTCACTCTGTTTCACAGCAGAAGTGCTACAATGAGAAACGTCTACAGTAAATAAAAAGTTATCATTTAATCTAAAATCTAATTACCTGCAGTAATTTAACTGTGTTTTATTCTGCAGACACTGATTCAGCTGCAGCTGACTCAGCAGTGAGAACTGAAGACGTCAGTCATGGACCAACAACCATCAGATCAAGGAGGCCCAGGTACAGCTGCTCTGTGACAGAGCCAAGCTAGCTGCTCACCATGTATACGGCCATCATGCTAAGCTAAGCTAACTCAAGCTCAGAGCTCAGTCCCAGTTCACACTGTACTGGGAACCAGTTTAGATTAGTAAAGTGTGAACTGGGACTGTGTGATGCAGAGAGGTGCAGGTTGGAGGTCTTGATTGAACTCCAAAGCTTGTAATCATGTTTCCTGTTGTTTGAACTGTGTGTTTGTGTTCAGACTTTAAACCAGAGCCAGACGTCGTCTACTCTTCACTGAAGTATCCACCAGTCCAACCACTGACGTCCAGCTGCTGCTCTCTGACTGCTCCCCCAGCACCTCACAGACCATCCATGTGTTACAGAGATTTTTAGATGTTTGATGTCACTGAACTAAACTCAAACGTGTCATGAATCATATTCTCTGTTTAAATACGGATATTACAGCAAAATCAGAAACAGGAAAATAAATGTTTTATATCCCAATAATAAAGTTTTGCTTTCACCAGTTTTTCTCATTTATTCATTTATTCTAGTTTATTTAGACTCATATGACTAAAAAAAAAAAACATTCAGCCCATTTCTGTCTGGAGTTCAAAATGTGTATTTTTGCTGCAAAATCAACAGTGGGAAAAAAAAACATATCAATAAGTATAATGTCATCAGTAACTTCACCTGTTCCCACAGCAACAATTTAGTATTAATAACCTTTAGCCCCGCCTCTTTTGCCCGTGTGGTTCTGTGGGTTTCACTGAGGCGTCAGATGGAGAATTTGAGTTGTTCCTGTTTGGTTGCAGAAAACTGAAACACACCTCTCTGCAGTGCACACAACAAACATTAAAATGCAGACCAAAAACAGCAGGAACATCATTCAGGCTGCAAACCACACTGTAAAAATCATGTGCAGGAAGTGTGTGATTTAGACATGGCAAAATGTTTCTTTTTTTTATTATTAGTTACTTGTAAAGTAATGAATTATTACAAGTAATTATTAATTACCTGGCGAGCTGGGGTGGGTATTCTTCTATCCCCCAGCTTGCTGCCTGTAAGTCAGAGATTTAACCAGTAGACAAGAGGGTTGTTTCCCTGAGCCTTTGGGCCGGGCAACGGGTCCTGACTGTTCTTTGCGCTTATGCGCCACATGACAGTTCAGAGTACCCACCCTTTTTGGAGTCGCTGGGCGGGGTGCTGGAGAGTGCTCCATCTGGTGACTCCATAGTCTTGCTGGGAGACTTCAACACTCAAAAGGGCATTGACAGTGACACCTGGAGGGCCATGATTGGGAGGATCGGCCTGACTAATCTGAACCTGAATGGTGTGCAAACCGCAGTTTGTCCATAATGAACACCATATTCAAACATAAGGATGTCCATAAGTGAACGTGGCACTGGGACACCCTAGATCGCAGGTTGATGATCGATTTTGTAATCGTATCATCAGATCTGCAGCCGTATGTTCTGGACATTCGGGTGAAGAGAGGAGCTGAGCTGTCAATTTATCACCACCTGGTGGTGAGTTGGAGCAGGTGGCGGGGGAGGAAGCTGGACAGACCCGGCGCACCTAAATGTGTCGTGAGAATCAGAATCAGAAGAATTTATTGTCATTATATGTCAAACATACAATGAAATTACTTTCTAGAACACCCATCCAAGAAAAGGCAAACAAATCATACAAACAGGGGAGATAAGTGTCTCTGTGCAGTGGCACAAAAAGGGGGTATCCACTATATGCAGTGCATAGGGGGGCCACATCGGGGGGGTGCCAAAGTGATGAGGGAAAATTATTTCTCTAGTCGCATTTTCTGCATTTAACAGTTGTGCATATGATATGATCAATAACAGAGGCACAGTGCTGATTACGCCCCCCTGTGCTGCTTCACCTCCAATCCTCCTGCCCCCCCCCCCCCCCCCCCCCCCCCCCCTCCACACACACACACACACACACACACACACAAAAGAATCATGCTATCATCGGACGACAGGTAACTAAAGATAGAGAGGCAAAAAAGAAAGCTCTCTGGGGCTCAAAACAGAAAGCGAAAGAGGGAGAAGGATAAAAATGTTGTTGGGATGAAAAAAAGCTTTTCAAAGTGCTTTAAAGACAGTCGGTAAGTTATGTCAGTGTATCAAGAGGAGGCTTGATGAAAACGAAAATAGATGATGGAAAATAAAAGCCTGTAATAGAAGTCTTGTATTTTATCAGTCCATGAATAAGTGAGATCTGCAAACATGAACACAGTAAACCTTGAAACAGTGTGTTGTGTGTGTGTGTGTGTGTGTGTGTGTGCGCGAGCGTGTGTGTCCATGGGTTGGAGGGGGGGGCTAAAAATGTGTCCACATACACCTCAGAAAGTATATAGCTGCGCCCCTGTCTGTGGCCTTGCAGCCATCAAAGGCGCTGCCGTGTAAAAAAAGACGGAAAAATAGTGAACACAATGGGGTAAGTGAGGAGAAAAAAATACTTCATACTTTGCTGCGTAACAGGGCAAAACCTCTGCATAGCATAGTGTGAGCACATATACTGCATGGGAGCGCTAGGGTGGGGAGGGGCAGGGATGGAAGGGAGCCAGTGGAGGCGAGTGGGTTTGGGTTACTGTGGAGCTGACCCAGCTCCCCCCTCAGCTAACAGTTCCTGATTAGAGGTGAAATGTTCATCAGCAGCTTGGTCTAGGGATACCAGTTCGAGAGGTGGACAGTAACGAAGTACAAATACTTTGTTAGTGTACTTAAGCAGATTTTTCAGGTATCTGTACTTTACTTGAGTATTTATTTTTTGACAACTTTTTAACTTTTACTCACTACATTTTTACACAAGTATCTGTACTTTCTACTTACATTTTCAAAACAAGCTCATTACTTTATTTTTAATGCGTCTGAGAAACGTTTGCATTTCCGGTCAGTGCAGGAGCCGGCTTTTGATTGCGAGTGTTTTTTTTCTTGGAAGTTGCAACAACAGGGCAGGAGGGGGGAACAGACACCCCACACGGTAGAGGGAGTGTCACGTCCTGGGCCGTTTGCCCAGCGTTTTTGTGTTTAGTTTATTTCCTGAGCTTCTCCTCCCAGTATGTTTGTCATGTTCCCAGTGTTGGGACTTGTCTGCGTGTTCCTTGGTTTATCACTTCCTGTTTTATTTTGCCAATGTGATTTCCTTGTGCTTTGTGTTTAGCTTTGCTTCCCCTGTGTAATTAGTTTCATTTGCCTCACCTGTTGTTCCCTGCTGTTTCCTCTTGCCCTGATTACCCATTGTGTATTTAAGCCCTCAGTTTTCATTTGTTCTCTGTCGCGTCGTTGATGTTTTGTGCCCGCATGTTCCTGTGTTCCCTGTGCCTGCCCTTCGTCTCCCTGTGCCTCCCTTCCAAGGTTTTTGTATTTGTGTTTCCCCGTTGAAATAAATCCCCTTTTTAGTTATGTTTGCTTCTGGAGTCCTTCATGTGAGTCCTTCCTCGTCCGTTTCCTCCCCGGCCATGACAGAACGACGCGACCATTACAAAACCCCCTCCGGCTCCAATTTTTTCGACGGCACTCGTCTAGCGCTGGGGGGCCCGGCGTCTTTGAACAGTCCCCGTCATCGTCACTCACCTGCCTCCCCTTTCGCTGATCCCTCCCTTCCTCGGCAGCCGCGGAGGAGAGGGAGTTCCCGGCAGCAACGGCGGAAGGCACCCCGAGACCCGAGCGGTATAACGCCGCGGACCGCTTCACCACTTCACACCCAATCCTCCGTTTCCGTGAGTAACACTGGCTTCAACGCTACTATGCCTGCGGACAATTATTCCCGTCACCCCCCTGCCTTTCCCCTCCCTGAGGTGGCAAAGCAGACCATTATCTGTTGGGTGGATTCACTGGTTATGGACCTTCTGGCTGACCCATGTGAGCAGGAACAGCAACAGCTCACGGCCCAGCTGCAAGGGCTAGTCGATGATTACCCTTGGTTATTTGGCTCTCTGCATGGGTTAGTGCAGGATTTCTTAACCTCCACCCTTCACCTACAGCAGTCCCCAGTGTCAGCTCATTCTCAGTCCCCAGTGTCAGCGCATTCTCAGTGCCCGGTGTCAGCTGTGTCTCAGTCTCCCCAGTCAGCTGTGCCTCAGGCTGCTTCCACGCAGTCAGCTCCTCTCCCTAGCTCGCAGTCAGTCTCCTCGCAGTCAGTCTCCTCGCAGTCAGTCTCCTCGCAGTCAGTCTCCTCGCAGTCAGTCTCCTCGCAGTCAGTCTCCTCGCAGTCAGTCTCCCCTAGCTCGCAGTTAGCTCTAACGCCCTTAGCTCCTGCTCTCTCTAGCTCGCAGTCTGCTCTTTCTGTCTCCCGGCCTGCTTCCACGCGGCCAGTTTTGACGTACTCAGGCCCCTCTAGCCTTCAGTCGGTTTCCCTAATGTCTGTTCACCCTAGCACTCTGTCAGTTCCTCCAGTGTCAGTTCCTCCAGTGTCAGTTCCTCCAGTGTCAGCTCCTCCTCAGTCGCAGTGTTCCCAGTCAGCTGTAGCTCCAGCTCCTCCTCAGTCGCAGTGTTCCCAGTCAGCTGTAGCTCCAGCTCCTCCTCAGTCGCAGTGTTCCCAGTCAGCTGTAGCTCCAGCTCCTCCTCAGTCGCAGTGTTCCCAGTCAGCTGTAGCTCCAGCTCCTCCTCAGTCGCAGTGTTCCCAGTCAGCTGTAGCTCCAGCTCCTCCTCAGTCGCAGTGTTCCCAGTCAGCTGTAGCTCCAGCTCCTCCTCAGTCGCAGTGTTCCCAGTCAGCTGTAGCTCCAGCTCCTCCTCAGTGGCAGTGTTCCCAGTCAGCTGTAGCTCCAGCTCCTCCTCAGTCGCAGTCTCAGACCCCTCAGTTAGCTCCAGCTCCCTCTGCTCACCCTGCTCCCGCTCCCTTGGCTCCAGCTCCCCCTGCACCCGTACCTGTTCCGCGGGTGGGGGCAGCCACGGACGGGCTGACCTCTGCACCCGTACCTGTTCCGCGGGTGGGGGCAGCCACGGACGGGCTGACCTCTGCACCCGTACCTGTTCCGCGGGTGGGGGCAGCCACGGACGGGCTGACCTCTGCACCCGTACCTGTTCCGCGGGTGGGGGCAGCCACGGACGGGCTGACCTCTGCACCCGTACCTGTTCCGCGGGTGGGGGCAGCCACGGACGGGCTGACCTCTGCACCCGTACCTGTTCCGCGGGTGGGGGCAGCCACGGACGGGCTGACCTCTGCACCCGTTCCTGTTCCGCGGGTGGGGGCAACCAGGTCCAAGCCTTCGCATCGGTTTTCTGTGTTAGCTGCAGCAGCAGGGTCTCAGTCAGCTCTAGCTCCAGTCGCTCTCCCTCGCCTTCAGTCAGCTCCAGTAACTCTTCCTCGGTCCCCAGTGTCAGCTGTTTCAGTGCCCTCTCAGTCAGTTCCCTCAGCCCCTGTCTTAGTTCCTTCGGTTTTGGTCCCAGTTCCCTCAGCTCCTGCTCCTTCTGTAGCTCCAGTAGTGTCAGCTCCCTCTCAGGCCCCAGTGTCAGCTAGCTCTCGGTCTGTTTCCACGCAGCCAGATCTCCCTAGCTCTCGGTCTGTTTCCACGCAGCCAGATCTCCCTAGCTCTCGGTCTGTTTCCACGCAGTCTGCTCTCTCTCGCTCGCAGTCTGTTTCCACGCAGCCAGTCGTCTCCCGGCCTGCTTCCACGCAGCCAGTCGTCTCCCGGCCTGCTTCCACGCAGCCAGTCGTCTCCCGGCCTGCTTCCACGCAGCCAGTCGTCTCCCGGCCTGCTTCCACGCAGCCAGTCGTCTCCCGGCCTGCTTCCACGCAGCCAGTCGTCTCCCGGCCTGCTTCCACGCAGCCAGTCGTCTCCCGGCCTGCTTCCACGCAGCCAGTCGTCTCCCGGCCTGCTTCCACGCAGTCCCCTGCACCTCGGCTATTCCTCGAGCAGCCCCTGCTGCTCAATAAAGCAGCAGTGTGCCCTGTTCCGCGGTCCCAGCCTACGCATCCAGTGCCTCACTATGTAGGCCCCGTTCAGCCCATGGGCTCAGCTCACTCCAAGCCGATGGGGGTCTCCGCTCATTCCGAGCCGATGGGGGTCTCCGCTCAGTCCGAGCACTCCGCGCCAGAGGGCCCCGCTCAGTCCGAGCCGATGGGGGTCTCCGCTCAGTCCGAGCCAGGGGGTCCCGCTCAGTCCGAGCCGATGGGGGTCTCCGCTCAGTCCGAGCGCTCCGCGCCAGAGGGTCCCGCTCAGTCCGAGCGCTCCGCGCCAGAGGGTCCCGCTCAGTCCGAGCCGATGGGGGTCTCCGCTCAGTCCGAGCGCTCCGCGCCAGAGGGTCCCGCTCAGTCCGAGCGCTCCGCGCCAGAGGGTCCCGCTCAGTCCGAGCCGATGGGGGTCTCCGCTCAGTCCGAGCGCTCCGCGCCAGAGGGTCCCGCTCAGTCCGAGCCGATGGGGGTCTCCGCTCAGTCCGAGCCAGGGGGTCCCGCTCAGTCCGAGCGCTCCGCGCCAGAGGGTCCCGCTCAGTCCGAGCCGATGGGGGTCTCCGCTCAGTCCGAGCGCTCCGCGCACGAGGGTCCCGCTCAGTCCGAGCCGATGGGGGTCTCCGCTCAGTCCGAGCCGGTGGGGGTCTCTGCTCAGTCCGAGCGCTCCACGTCACCCGAGGGTTCCCCACCAGAGCCCGGGGTCGCCCTTCTCCGCCGCCGCATGCCCCGCGGTCGGCCTCCAGTGTCTGCTCCCCGTCGCCGCCGCCGCACGCCCCGCGGTCGGCCTC
Organism: Archocentrus centrarchus; assembly: GCF_007364275.1. Lineage (NCBI taxonomy): Eukaryota > Metazoa > Chordata > Actinopteri > Cichliformes > Cichlidae > Archocentrus > Archocentrus centrarchus. The sequence continues at coordinate 211,372 of NW_022060294.1, forward strand.
CAGTGACCCCTCCTCGTCGCCGCCACCGCTGGGAGCGCGGTCGGCCTCCAGTGACTCCTCCTCGTCGTCGCCGCCGCCGCTGGGAGCGCGGTCGGCCTCCAGTGACTCCCCCTCGTCGTCGCCGCCGCCGCTGGGAGCGCGGTCGGCCTCCAGTGACTCCCCCTCGTCGTCGCCGCCGCCGCTGGGAGCGCGGTCGGCCTCCAGTGATTCCTTCTCGTCCTCGTCGCCGCCGCCGCTGGGAGCGCGGTCGGCCTCCAGTGATTCCTTCTCGTCCTCGTCGCCGCCGCCGCTGGGAGCGCGGTCGGCCTCCCTCGTTGGGATTTTGCTTTGTGGCCCCTTGGCCTCTGCGGCCTCCTGAACTGTGTTTTTTGTTTTTGGTTTTCCCACTGACTCCCCTGAACTGTGGACTGTTTTTTCCCCTGCTGTTTTTTGTTTTGTCATAGCTCCTGGACTGTTCCTTGTTTCGGCCCCCTGTTTTGGACATTGGAGCTCTCCGGCCTTGTGCCGTCGCTTTTTGTTTCATCCGGTTGTTTTTTTTTGCTTCTCGTCCCCGTGTTTTGTTCTTGTTTGGACTGTGTTGCCTCTGCTCTGCCTCATTTTGATGCCCCCTGTTGGACTGTCTCCGGCCTTGTGCCGTCGCCTTTTGTTCTGGTCCTGTGTTTTTGTTTTCTTCCTGTACGGGTTTGATTTGTTTTGTTCACGCCCTGTGGTTTCTGTTTTGCTCCCTGTTTTTGTTTCGGGCCCTCCCTCCTGGTCCCCCGCCTCCCGCCCTTGTCTGGTTTTGTTTTCTGGTTTTGGCCGTCGGGAGCCGGCCTTTAAGGGGGGGGTACTGTCACGTCCTGGGCCGTTTGCCCAGCGTTTTTGTGTTTAGTTTATTTCCTGAGCTTCTCCTCCCAGTATGTTTGTCATGTTCCCAGTGTTGGGACTTGTCTGCGTGTTCCTTGGTTTATCACTTCCTGTTTTATTTTGCCAATGTGATTTCCTTGTGCTTTGTGTTTAGCTTTGCTTCCCCTGTGTAATTAGTTTCATTTGCCTCACCTGTTGTTCCCTGCTGTTTCCTCTTGCCCTGATTACCCATTGTGTATTTAAGCCCTCAGTTTTCATTTGTTCTCTGTCGCGTCGTTGATGTTTTGTGCCCGCATGTTCCTGTGTTCCCTGTGCCTGCCCTTCGTCTCCCTGTGCCTCCCTTCCAAGGTTTTTGTATTTGTGTTTCCCCGTTGAAATAAATCCCCTTTTTAGTTATGTTTGCTTCTGGAGTCCTTCATGTGAGTCCTTCCTCGTCCGTTTCCTCCCCGGCCATGACAGGGAGAGGCTCCTGCAACGCTCGCTGTACTTCTACTTAAGTACAGAATGTCAGTACTTTGGCCACCTCTGACCAGTTCACACAGGTCAGAAGACAAGACAGTGTGGGGGTATAGAGCATCTGTTCACAGGCTGTCATACGTGATTCATTTGCTGACAGCCTTACAGTCTTGCTGGCACCTCTCAATGGCAAAAAATCATAATAAATTTATTGTCATTACATGAAAAATGTAATGAAAAGAAGTTCCAGAACACCCATCCAAAAAGACAAACAACCAGCCAAACATAGGGAGATAGGTGTCTGTGGCCTTGCTACCATCACCGAGAGGAGCTGCTGTTACAAAACAGGGAAAACAAAGCGAAAAAACAGGATAGGTGAGGGAGAAAAACATAATCTCATATTTTGCCCCATAATGGGGGGCACAGCATGAGGTTGAAAAACCTCTGCATAAGGCAAAAACACATAAATGCATGGAAAAGTAAGAGGGTAGGGTGGGGTCGGGGGTGGGGGTTTGCAGCTGAGACGAGTAAGTCCAGGATACTTTGGAGCCTTTCAGCTGTCCTTGACTCAACAGTTACTGATAAGAGTGGAATAATGTTCATCAGTAGCCAGATTGCTAGGATACCAGATGACACAGGTCACAAGAGACAGGATAGGTGGGGGAAAAGCATCTGTTTACATAACTCCAGGAGATAATGAGATTTCCAAGCTGTCCCAAGGCCAGGTAGGAGGGCCAAATCCCAGATAAATACCATTGTTTTGGTGCAGCCTGTTACTGATAACTTTGCTGACAGCCTTAACAGTCTTGCTGGGCACCCTCAATGGCGAAAACTCCAATAATCCGAACTTCATGGTTCCATTCCCGCCGCCGCACAGGACCAGACATTTCTCCAAAAGTCTGAGCTCGTACTGCTCTGCACATACCCCACTTCCAACTTCCGCGGTAAATCAGGTATCCGTCACGTCCAATCAGAAGGGAGTATGTGTAGAGAGAGGCTCTTAAAGCACAGCCAAGCAGCAAAGCAGGGTAAAACATAAGGGCAGGGAGAGGAGGAGAAATGAGTGTGCTTCAGTCAAGAGCCGGAAGAATAAGTTTCATCATGATTCAATGCAGTCATCCGAATTTTCTTGGTTCTTTCCTCGCCCCGCAGAAACAGAGACTTCTTCAAGATCTAATCCCTTCCAATTCACCTCCAGCATATACTGAGTTTGAGTTTGTACTGCTCTGCATCCCCTCACAGGCAACCTTACCAAGGCCTGAACAGCTGCCCAGACTTCCCAAATTTCATGATAAGCCAGGTATCCCCAAGTCCAATCAGAAGAAATCCTGGTATCAAAGCCAAATATATATGCCACTTGCTCAATCGACAGTACAGCCAGGCATGTCATATTCCACTCTCCCCAGGAATCCATAACATAGCCAGCTGGGGATGTCAGTTGGACAAGAGGAAAGAGGGTTCTCCTTTTCCCAGTCTCCTTGTGGTGAAAATTTGATCAATAGCATTGAGACACCAGCTGACCAAATCCATAATTTTAATTTCCAGTTTGGAAGATGTGTGAAGAGAGGCTCTAAAGCACAGTGAAGCAGCAAAGCAGGGTAGATAAGGCAGGGTTACGGAGAGAAGAAAAAGGCATCCATCTCAGCTGAGAGCAAGAAGAGAAAGGGTGTGCTGGGAATGCCTGGCAGAAGCCCCAGTTTGCAAGACCTTCAACTCCCACCTCCAGCCAATGGACCATGTTCTGCACCTCCATTGTTGAGGCTGCTGCTCAGAGCTGTGGCTGCAAGGTGGTTGGTGCCTGTTGTGGTGGTAACCCCTGAACCAGATGGTGGAACTGACAGGCCAAGCGGAACGCAGCAATTCTGGCAAACTGTCAGGCAGCTCCGGGGCGGAGTGGTGCTCTACTCAGACAGTCCGTAGTGCAGGTGCAGTGCTGCTGACTTCAGCTGAAGGTATCGTCAGGCGGTGGAAGGAATACTTCAAGGACCTCCTTAATCCTACTGACACACCTTCTGTAGTGGAAGCAGAGTCTGGGGATGAGGGGGAACACTTGCCCATCACTGGGGTGAGGTTACTGAGGTGGTTAAACAACTCCTTGGTGGTAGGGCCCCTGGGGTGGATGAGATTCGCCCTGAGTTCCTGAAGGCTCTGGATGTTATAGAGGTGTCTTGGTTGACATGCCTCTGCAATATCGTGTGTAGATCTGGGGTGGTGCCACTGGATTGACAGACTGGGGTGGTGGTCCCAATCTTCAACAAGGGAGACTAGAGGGTGTGCTCCAACTTTAGGGAGATCACACTCCTCAGCCTCCCTGGTAAGGTCTATGCCAGGGTGCTGGAAAAGAGGGTCCGTCCATTGGTCGATCCCCAGATTCAAGAGGAACAATGCGGTTTTCGTCCTGGTTGTGCAATGCCGGACCAGCTCTTTTTCCTCTTGAGGGAGTTTGCCTAACCAGTCTACTTGAATGAATGAATGAATGAATGAATGAATGAAGTTTTATTGCCATGTGGGTGAACAAGTTCACACATTGGAAATTGCAGTTACAGAACACCATCCAAATACACAAACACAACACACATAGGGGGATATGTGTCCTTGGGTCATGCAGCCGTTTCTTGCGGCACTACCTTTGGCAGGAGGAGAAAACAACACATCATGGGGAAGTTAGGTTAAAAAAAAAGTCATCTGGTACAGTGCTCAAAAGAGCACTGCACCAGGGTCCAAAAAAACCACCTTAGCAAAGCATTTGCACATGTAAAGCAAGGACAGCAGCGGTAGGTGAGGTCAGGTCAGGAGGGGATGCAGACGGAGACGAGAGGTGGGGGCATTGTGGAGCCAGATGCCAGGTTCCAGCCAAAACAGTTCGCTGATAGCGGTGGAATTTCATCAGCGGCCGTGATACACCAGACCCAGCTTCACAAATCACAACGCGGAGTGGGGGAGAGAGCAGCCACACACAGAGCCCTGGAGAGTGATATGGTTGCCAACCCAAGGCCGGCAGGGGAGCCGAATTCCTGATAACAAATGTTGTTTTGGAACAGGCTGCTTGTTTTTCCAACAGCCTTCAGTCTTACTGGGAAACCATTCGAAAATCCAATATTCCAAATTAGTTGATTGCCGTCCTCACTGTGCAGAACCGAACTATATCTCCTGATCTAACCCCTCTCGCCTGCGAGGAGGAGGAGTAGTTCAATCTTGCGGCTCAGGTCCACCAGGCTTTGAGTCTGAGTTTGTACGGCTCTGCTCAGCCCTTCCACCTGGATCGGCAGCCTCTGCAGATGTCGAACCGCCGTCCAGATTTTCTTAATTTGCCAGTAAAGCAGGTATCCACCGAGCCCAAACAGAGAAGATACTGCTACCAAAAAGCCGAATATGTAGGCGTCTTCCACGTCTTCCACTCCAAGGGCCGAGAAGCACACAGGTCTCCACGAGCTCCAAGAGTCGATGACGTATCCAACCGGGTCTGTTCCACTCGGACACGCAGGCTCCCCTGTCCCGGATCTCATAGTGGAAAAAATTCGATCAATGATGGAGAATGCCCAGTTTGCCAGATCCATGGTTCAATCTTGTTCTTATTCGGACAGTGTGTAAAAAGACGCTCTCACAGCAAGCAGCAAGCGGAGAGATGGGGAGGGCAGGGAGAGAGAGATAGTGCGACCGTCTCCGACAAGAGCAGGAAGAGAAGGGCTTCATGTGCTTTGTGGACTTTTAGAAGGCATTCGACCGCATCCCTCGGGGTATCCTGCGGGAGGTCCTGCGGGAGTATGGGGTGTCTGGACCATTGTTGCAATCCTTTTACCACTGCAGTGAGAGCATGGTCTGTATAGCCGGCAATAGGTTGGACTCATTTTCTGTGGGTGTTGGACTCCGTCAGGGCTGCCCTTTGTCACGAGTTCTGTTCATAATTTTTATGGACAGAATTTCTAGGCGTAGCCAAGTGGCTGAAGGCTTCTGCCTTGGTGGCTGTCTCTGCTTCTTGCAGATGACGTGGTCCTGCTGGCTTCATCAGGTGGTGGCTTCCAGCTCGCAGTGGAATGGTTCGCAGCCAAGTGTGAAGCAACTGGCATGAGAATCAGCACCTTTAAATCTGAGGCCATGGTCCTCAGCCGGAAAAGGGTGGAGTGCCCTCTCCGGCTCAGGAACGAGTTCTTGCCCCAGGAGGAGTAGTTCAATTATCTCGGGGTCTTGTTCACGAGTGATGGGAGAGTGGAACAGGAGATCAACAGACGGATCGGGGCCGCATCTGCAGTGATGCGGATACTGCACAGGTCTGTTGTGGTGAAAGGGAGCTGAGTGTAAAAGTGAAGCTGTCGATTTACCGGTCGATCTACATCCCTACCCTCACCTATGGCCACGAGCTTTGGGTAGTGACCGAAAGAACAAGATTGCAAATAAAAATGGCAGAAATGAGTTTCCTCCAAAGTTGGCTAGCCTCTCCCTTAGGGTGAGTGAGCTTTACCATTCGGGAGGGGCTCAGAGTAGAGCTGCTGCTCCTCCACATCAAGAGGAGCCAGTTGAGGTGGCTCGGGCATCTGTTGACGACGCCTCCTGGGTGCCTCTTGGGTGAGGTGTTCCGGGCATGTCCCACCAGGAGGAGGCACCATGGTAGACCCAGGACACGCTGGAGATATTATATCTCTCAGCTGGCTACTATGTCTTGAGCTAGTGGAGGTGGCTGGGCAGAGGGAAGTCTTGGCTTCTCTGCTTGGGCTGCTGCCTCCATGACCTGGCCCCAGATAAGCAGAAGAAAATGGATGGATGGATGGATTACTTGTAAATAAATAAAGCAATAAAGGAGTCCCAGCTGCATGAGTCTGCTATCTGGGTTCTGTTGTAGTTTATTTATATTCCTGGTTTTAGTTTATTCCTGCCTCCCCTTTGTTCCTGTTTCCAGCATCTTGTTGTTACCTCTCTGCATTTTAGGTGTCCCTTTATGTTACATCCTGTTTTATTTTGATAGTCTTTTGGCCATTGCCCTTTCTATTTAGTTTGATATCCCCATCTCATTCTTACTGATTAGTTTCACCTGTACTTTGTTATCCTCAGCAGTGTCTTGTCATCCTGAACTTGTATTTTTTCAGTTTGTTTCAGTTACCGTTTGGTCACAGTTGCTGTCTCTCGTTTGTCTTTAAGTTTTAATTGACTTTGTTATTGGCTCCCCTTTGGATTATCAACTAAGGTTTGATGATTACAAGCTTTGTAGTTCAATCAAGAGCTCCAATCTGCACCTCTCTGCATCACACAGTCCCAGTTCAAAGATATAATCTCTCATGCTGAATCTCTCCTCTTCATTAAACATGCCTGAAACATCTCACCCAAGATGTATCGTAGTCGGATGCCCTGTAATTATTGCAGGGTCTTTACATTATCAAGCACCTTGAGGCAAGTGTTTGTTGTTATTTGGTGCTATACAAAAAAAATTAATTGAATTAAAGGGCAGAGGCCTTCAATGATGTATCCCTGCTAACATTTGTTAAACAATAATGACACAAACAAACAATGGATCAGATAGTGTATGTTCCAGATGCCATAGTAAGTCAATAACTGTGTTCACATTAAAAAGTATGCTACATATACTGAACTATGTACCAGGATGGTCTACTGACAGCTAGAATCTCCCCCGAATAAATATACTATTAATATCTTTCTGGGTTAGTAGTTGTCATTTCCAGTAAGTGCACAACTTCCAATTTTTAATTTGAGGGACGCTAGAGTCATGATAACGTAGCTTAGCTTAGCTTAGCTTAACATAATGGCTGCAAACAGGGTGAGCAGCTAGCTTGGCTCTGACACAGAGTAGCTGTACCTGAGCCTCCTTAATCTGATAGTTGTTGATCTATAACTAATGTCTTCAGTTCTCACTGCTGAGTCAGCTGCAGCTGAATCACTGTCTGCAGAATAAACACATAGAAATGACTGAAACAGAACTGTTATATTGTTTCACATTTTTATGCAGCATTTTGAAGACATTAAGTGATGGCTTTTATAAACCACAGAAGCTTTTTACAGTTTAAAACCTCTGCTGTGAAACACAGAGTGACCACAAAGAACTGGGGGGTGTCTTAGTGATAAGGAAGGTGGACGACCATAAAGCTGCCATCTTCTTTCAGTGCACAGTGACACACTTCGCCACAGAGCACAAAGCAAACATGTTCTCACAACACGGACTCTATTATTAGCCAAAACAGAACATGCTGCAGTGAGAAGGTTCATCAGACTGCAGCTAAACTAGAATCATCAACAGGATGAATGTTTGTGGTCAGCATGTCAGGACGTCACAGAAACTACCAAATGATTTATAAAAGTCAGACTCTGAACTTCAGTATCAGGACTGAGAGAGAATTTAAAATGTTGGAGTCACGTAAATATAAAAGGTCAAAGGGTAAATTTATAAAACAGTGAAAAATACTTGAAGAAATTCTTAATGTGATTAATATCCTGCTTGAATGAAGTGCTGGTCTCTGTGCAGAGTTTAGAGAAAAAAAAATCAGCCCTGTGCTGAAACACCTGCAGCTGAAACAGGAAGCTGGACGACAGCAGAGCTGTTAGCATCAGTTACCCACAGACCACAAACACACAGTCACTCCCTTCAAAATCTGAAGAATATATTTGACTCAGATGATCATTTTAATCAGCTTAGATAAAGGAAAAACTTTTATTACAAAAGTAAAAACTAAAATTTTGTGATTTCAGGTTTTGATGTTAGAATCAAACCAGGAAAACGTGTTTTATAACCTGCAATTTTCCACCTCTGATCATCCCTTAATACTGTCCTAATAATCAATAATATGAACTGAAGTCTTCTTTCATACTAAACTCAAACATACTGTACAGTCTTATGTCACTCACTCAGCAAAGGGAGCTGAATATGTGTTAGGAAATATATATGGTAGGCTAACTCCCCCCACATGCTGGGAGGGGTGAGTTGCAGTGTAGGTGGTGCAAAGGATAGTTAGCATACAGGCCAACAGTGCTAGCTGTATTCACAGGATCAAGCTGTAGCCAGAAACTGGACTTAGAGGATAAATGTTCACAGGGCTGATATAGCTAACATCAAGAGTCCTGGTGCTGTTATTCAGAGAGTCATGCTGAAAGTCAGTGTACCAGCTCTGGTATCAGCTCTTCAGTTCCTCCACTGCAAAGTGAAAAATGCTGGTCCCGTTGTTTTGAAAGTGACCAGATGTTCATTTTTATAAACAGGACTAACTCTACCATTTTCCAAATTCAAAGTAGTCTTTTCCACAGGAGAGAAACCAATTTAGGCCTCGATCACAGGTGCAGTCAGAGGGTATAAAATAGATATGTATGTATGTAAATGGTAAATGGACTAGCTCTTATATAGCGCTTTTCTACTCAGTATGAGCACTCAAAACGCTATTACAACATGTTTACATTCACCCATGCACTCCCATTCATACAAGCACTTCCATGTTTTGCTAAGCTAAGTGCTTTTTTTTTTTAATTAACTATCATTCGCACACATTCATACTCCGACGGGACAGTCGGAGAGCAACTTGGGGTTAAGTATCTTGCCCAAGGATACATTGGCATGTAGCCTGGAGTAGCCAGGAATCGAACCGCTGACCTTCTGATCAGTAGGTGACCTGCTCTACCTACTGAGCTACAGCCAGTAGGTATGTGTGTGTGTGTGTGTATGTGTGTATGCGTGTATGTATGTATGTATGTGTGTATGTGTGTATGTGCTACTATGTGACAGAATGTGTTCATCAGAGCACTGAAGGAACTAAGCAGAAACAGGGCTCAAGAAAAAGGGGCCAAAGTGAGGAACACACAACACACCTCTGCTTCATCTGATTGGCTGTTGTTGATGATTTGATGTTGTGACATCACTGTACATGACATAAGTGATGATGTCATCATCTCCAGCTTCTTGATCTGTTGAAATGATCCAAAATCAACGATAAAAGAAATTAAATATGTAAACAGAGATTAGATTAAAGAAAGTTGTTACTGTGATCATAATGAATGAACTTTATTCTACTGAACAAACTCAAAGATGAAAGATCAGGAAGTCTGAGTCTCACCTTCAGGTTTCCTGTGAACACATCGTCTCACCAGCAGAACCAGTAACACCAGTAGAACCACAACACAGACTGATCCAACAGAGGACAACACAGAGAGAACAGAAGAGGAGGTGTAGGTGGAGGTGTGGATGTAGGTGGAGGTGTGGTGGTGTGTCTCTCTAAAATAAAGCAAACACAGTCATTAAGTTCTGGTCACATTGTGAATGTTGAAACCTGCAGAAACACAGACAGGTGAGTGTGTCACCTGTGACAGTGATCCAGCTGGATGGAGACTCTCCATGACCGCTGATGTCACACTTGTAGAGGCCTTCATCAGACCTGGAAACATGCTGGATGGTCATGTGACCTGTAGGCTGCTTCCTGATGAGGGAGCCATCTTTATAGAAAGCAGCTGGGAGGTTGGAGGGAGTGGTCTTTGTTTGACAGAGCAGAGTGACGTCATCTCCCTCCATCACAGGGAGGACAGGACTCTGCAGGATCACTGATCCACCTCAACACAGAGACAAACTACAGCATTTCATCCATTTACACACAGCTTCATCAACACTAACTCCACACACTCAGCTTACCAGAGACTGTGAGCTTAACCATGTTACTGATGGCACCCTCTCTGGACTCACACCAGTAAACTCCACTGTCTGATTGGAAAACAGTGATGCTACAGGAAGAACCAGACCATCTTCCCCACCCATCTCCACACTGAGTCCTCTGTCGTTTGCTTGTGTTCCTCCTCAGAGTCCATCCAGCAGAGCTGTCGTCCTCCTCACAGCTCAGAGACACAAAGTCTCCTTCAAAGAACTGAGAGCTGCTGGGACTCACAGTCAGACGAGCTGTGAGGGTTACAATGAAACATGAAGCCAAACAGGTCATATTAGTGAGCATTGATCAGGTTGAAGCTGTGACAGAAGAAGGTTACTGACCTTGGTTTGTTGTGCAGCTCAGCAGTGAGATCAGAACTAAAGAGAAATGACACTCAGGTTGGTTTGAGGTGAACACAAAGAACAACTCCACACAAACAGCTGACAGACACACAAACTCGTCTCTCTCTGATAGATCTGCTCATTTTAGAGTTGATGCAGCAAGTTTCAATAAAGTTTGGACAACAGTCTCTCCTGTTCAGTGTCACAGTAAAGTCATGTGTCCTCTGTGCAGCTGTGTTCATGTAATCAGTGAATGATTTGAGCTTTTCACTGCCTGCTGTGTTTCCTGGACTCCTGAGCAAAGATAAAGAGTCAGTTCAGACCTGCAGTTGGTCCTCATGGTGTTTGAACTTGAATTCAGCCTGATTAGTTTTTCATGTCTTCTCCTCCATCATCAGTTATCAGGAGAGCAGACAGTCAAAGGTCAATAATTCAAACAAACACAGAGATTCTACTTACAGAGCAGACACAGCACAGATGTTTCCTTCATCGTCCTTCTCACTCATTTGAGCTTTTTTTCATTTCTCTCACTGACACCAAGTAAAGCCCCGCCCTCTTCCTCTGAGCACCAGCTTTACTATTGGTACAGAGGCAGTGGGGGGGGGACTATATCTTTTGTGCATAAGTATACACATACACACACATACATACATGGCCACACATCCCCCTCAGTGAGAGAGGCAGATATGAGCTGAAACACAGGAATCAAACCAGGGACGCTGCTGTTATGGAGCTGAACTGGAACCATTCACACACTGAGGCCCTCTGAACACATGTTAATGACAGCTGTGCAGAGACACACTGATGACTGACTGGAACACTATGATTCACATTTTAGATTAACACCATCCTCCCACAGGCTTTAGATATGGCCACTAGAGGGAGCTGCTGGACTGGAAACACTACATAGATACTATTTTAATGTGAGCCTGGAATCAAAGTTCGTGCTCCATCTTGAACTGCATCAGGAGTACCGAGAAGATGAGGTTTCAGGAGACGCTATAATGGAGGAGGCCCACTTCGATCTTTTGTGGAAGTGTTTTCACCTTAAGTGTATGAGAGAGGAGGAGTCAAGGCGAGCAAACTGAGTATTGTCATGAATGCTGGGCAGGTTGGACTGAAGGAGCAGATTTAGAAGTTCTCATTAACAAGAATTATCTGTATAAGCACGAGGTAACCAGCTGGAGATAAAGCAAGGTGGGAGCACAGAATGTTTGTCTGGCAATCCACAGAGAATCTGTGGAGAGGAGAGAGTGTTAAGACGGGGCAAAAGGCAGTACTGTGGAAGAGTGTTTAAGCGAGTGAACTGGTAGATCTTGGAGAGCGAGGCCCCGGTGGCGGAACTAGTTGGCGGTCGAGCTGGCGCCGAGTTTCTGGGGTCTGGTGCTGGGGTGAGTGCTGACTGGCATGATTAGTAGGCAGGTAGATGGAGGCTGGAGACATGGTGGCTGAGTATGTTGGCTCCGTGGCGAGGCTGAGTAGGTCTGTGATTCCAGTAATGCGATCCTGTGGAAGGGAGCAAGGTTACAGGCAGATTAGAATTACGCACAAAAAAACGGGCTCGCTGAATTACCACCATGGAGGGTGTACAATCTGGCGGCAAGTCATCCATGAGGGTGGAGACACCACCACCTGCTCACCGAACCACCAGGAAACAGACATATACACACACACACTACACACCCACCCCATCCCATAACAAGGATATAATCTAAGAAATGAGAAAGCCAGCATGTTTTTGTGTCTGTGGATGCAGCTTCCTAACCCTTGCTAACAAAGCTCGCTAGTGTTAGGTGGTAAATTAGGACTTCACCCTTTTGTCCAAATGCAGTAAATAAACAACAAAATAAAAAAACAGCATAGCTTCAGAATGCAAAGTACTCCATCACCTTGTGTTATTGGTCGATGAAGCCACCAAGACCACATCTTCAGCAAAAAACATGCATTTAATGCTGAAAACCCATGTGAACATGCTAGCAGAGGTCAGACCTCAGAGCCAAAGCCTTCAGGTGCTGCTGGCTTGCTTCTTGGTCCAGTTCCTGGAGTTGTATGCCCCCAGTTCACTACCTGTACGTTGAGGTTTTCCCTGGTAGACAAGAGGGTTGCTTCCCAGCATCTTCAGGTACAGCTCCTGGACCTGAAGGTTGTTTATGGTTCTGAGTGAGAGGCAGTGAGCTGGGGTGGGTATTCTTGTATCTCTTTGGCCTGCTGCATGTACAACCAGAGTTTTCACCTGTGGGCGAGAGGTCGCTGCCCTGCACCTTCATGTCTGGGAACAAGTCCTGACTGTATTTTATGTCCTGAACAGCAGTTCAGAGTAAGAGGACTCCTTGGAGTTCCTGGGCTGGGCGCTCGAGAGTGCTCCATGGTGACTCCGTCATCCTACTGGGAGACTTCAGTGCTCACATGGGCTATGACAGTGAGACCTGGAGTGAGACCTGGAGGAGTGTGACTGGGTGGAACGGCCTGTGAAGTGTTACAGTATCAGCAGGAAGATTAAAGTTTTTTTTTTAAACATCTGAGCAAACACATTATCTCACATTCGCTCTTCCACACACACACTGTATAAGTACAACATTAATCAGTAATATCACTGGCAGCATCCCTGCATCCATTGCTCTTTTGATCAGCACCATGGACAGCAGCCGCATTAAGAGGTTGGAGGGACAGACTCATTTATTTAGTTCAGGCTATAAACTCACACCTTCTTCTTAAATCGGGCTACTGCAAACTACCACTCAGCTGATTCAGCCTTGTTAAAGTAACATAAAGCTGTAATGTCTGTCAGCATGTTACAGAGAGGAGCCCACTAACCACAGGCCCTCACACACTGACTGGACAGGTCACAGGTTCTCCACAGCCACAGCTACCACAGTGGGAGCTACGCCTTTGGTAAAAGCCATTTAAACCCAAAGTAGTTCACCATGAAACTGACAGATCTCAGGAAGCTGAAGGATTATCACATATCACCCCAACAGAGCACTTCTCTCTCAGACTGCTGGCTTACTTGTGGTTCCTCGGATACTTAAGAGTAGAATGGGAGGCAGAGCCTTCAGCTTTCAGGCGCCTCTTCTGTGGAACCAGCTCCCAGCTTGGATTCAGGAGACAGACACCCTCTCTATTTTTAAGATTAGGCTTAAAACTTTCCTTTTTGATCAAGTTTATAGTTAGGGCTGGATCAGGTGACCCTGAACCCTCCCTTAGTTATGCTGCTATAGGCCTAGGCTTTATTCACCTTATTTACTTTGTTTATACTCCACTCTGCATTTAATCATTAATTGATATTAATCTCTGGCTCTCTTCCACAGCATGTCTTTCTCTCCCCTCAGCCCAACCGGTCTCAGCAGATGACCCCCCCTCCCTGAGCCTGGTTCTGCTGGAGGTTTCTTCCTGTTAAAGGGAGTTTTTCCTCCTCACTGTCACCAAGTGCTGCTCATAGGGGGTCGTTTTTGACTGTTGGGTTTTCTCTGTATTATTGTAGGGTCTTTACCCACAATACAAAGCGCCTTCAGGCGACTGTTTGTTGTGATTTGGTGCTATATAAATAAAATTGAATTGAAATTGAATTAAACACTTCAACTCTCTGATTTCAGGTTAAAGTACTGAGTATGAATGTTTCCAGAAACAAATCTGTTTATCAGAAATAAACTCAGTGAGCTTTCAGTCCAAGTTAACATGCTGACTGTAATCAGTTATGATAATAAAAGATTCATGTTTAAGTAGCTGCCACCAAAGAAATTCCAGGTTATTTTAAAAATAGACCAGTTAATTCATTAAAACAGAAGATGGCTGATTTCAGAGTGACTTACAACAGTTATTCACAACAGCTGAAAAGTTTCTGTTTTAATGCTCATTTTCTATTTTCGGCACTGAAGAGGTGTGTGTATCGGTTAGCCACAACCAGACCGGAAGAAGTCAAATTTTCCATCAGAAGTCAAACGGTGAAACCTGCAGAACCACGTGAGAAACTAAGAGAACCAAAGTTCATTAACCCTGCAGAGAAACCAAATCGCAGCTGTGGAAACAGGAGCAAAGTGCTGAGCTCTGATAAAGAACAGTGACGTTACTGTGGTCACATGTCACTGATAACTTTACACAACAATGCAGACTAACTGTGAGCAGGGCGCACAGTGGTGGTGTACTGAGCGTGGGTGTATAAAGTCTGACCTACTTATTGTAAGCAGTATTTTGAGATGTTTATATGGCTGCTGTCTCTCTTGTAAAAGCAATTGTGATCTCAGTGGGACTTCCTGGTAAACTAAAGATAATATAATAATACATACAAAAAGGGATTACAGTTTCTACCCCACAAGCAGCTGTGAACTGCAGACGATGGTGACTGAAAGTCTACTACTGAGGCAGGAGGTTTCTTCATTGTTAAAAGGGAGTTTTTCCTTCCCGCTGTTGCCAAGTGCTGCTCATAGGAGGTCATTTCTCTGTATTATTGTAGGGTCTTTACCTACAATAAAATGAGGCGACTGCTGTAATTTGGCACTTATATGAATAAAATTGATCTCTCTCCACATTTAAAATGAAACTTTGGCTCATTTCCGGAGTGACTTTGCAGAATTCAGTTATGAAAAAAAATCCTTATTTATGTGCTGATTTTCCAGCATTTCCTCTTTTAGGATTACCTGCCCCTCAGGTCAGTTTGGTTTAGTGCTTGAGATGAGCAGATTAAGGATATTCCTCCTCTATGACATCATACAGATCCAACAAGATATGGAGGCAGATGATCTGCTAAATGGTGCAGTCAGAAGAATAATAAACTTGGGTTTACAGTAATATTATGGTCAGTGGATGCTACTGACCATGAAGGAGGACTCAAAATCAAACATGTGGAGTTTAAAACAAGACTTTTATTTAGTGATGTGTTTGGCAGTCTCTGAGTGAGCTGGCTGATCAGCACAACACATTGTTTCTGATTCAACCTGCTTGGAAAAATGAAAGACTCACTCGGAATTGATCGGTTTCAGACACAGACAATGCTATGTGATTATTGACCTGCCCTGAGACACTTTACTGTCAGGCTGAGGAATTGGCCAGCTCAGAAACATCAAACTCAGTTCTAATGTGCTCAGGCTCTGCAGCTGAATTCAAAGGCTCAGAAACAAAACATCTTTATTCACAGCAGGAAACGTGCTCTGTTCATTCTCTGGCTCAGGAACAGAAGTCACAGTCTTAACCCCAGAAACAGACCACACAGACTGTTTTCTGTACTGATGACCAACAATGGAGTGTGAGAGCAAAGTCCTTTACCCATCTCGGCATTAAATCCATATATTGGGGTCGGGAACGAGCTAAGTTGATAAATTTTTGTCCAAATTCCTCCTCCTCTCTCACTCGGAATGAGCATGGCCACTATCCTTGGAAGGTGAGGAGCTGGTTAAAGTCTTCAGGACTCTCAAAAGTTGTGTCTATATGGTTTTGGTCAGCGTGCCGTCACAGTCAGTGGATGCTACTGACTGTGTGGAGTGTTGAAGGAGGACAAAAAGGCAGATGCATGGAGAGAGACAGGGTGAGGGAGAGGCATTGTATCCAGGAAGAGTGCACTGTAGGTGGGATAAAAACTCACATCCAGCCCAGAGCTCCTTCACAGGAAGAGGGATCCCAAGATGCTGCCCACCTTTAAGCCCCAGCCTTTAAGCATGACCTCCAGGGAGGGAAAGGCATCTATTCCACACATCATATCCAGCAAAGCTGCGCTGCAGCTGGGATAAAACACAAGATATATTTTGGCCCATTTGATTAGGGACCTGATTTTACTTCTTTACACAATATTGGAAATTTCCAGAATGAAATACAGAGCAGCTCTTTGGTGTGACGGCTGTTTGTCCATAACTGACGTCTTCTGTTCTCACCGTTGAGTAGATCACCGCTGTCTCAGTCTCTGCAGAACCAAACACACAAATTACAGCACTGAGATACGATTACAGCTTTTATTACACAGAGAATAAGTTACAGTTGTTGCAACAAGCAGCAGGTTTTCACAGTTTTCTTTCCACTCCTTCACACCTCTGCTCAGAAACAAGCCCTGATTGCATAACAATGGTGTTTGTGAGAAGGTGACACACAACTACAGAGATGTGACCTTCTTTCAGTGCAGTCTGACACACTTTACCACAGAGCTCCAAGCAAACAAGCTCTCACAGCATGAACGCTGCCAGGAAGTAGCTGCTGTGGTTTTACATGCAGAACTTGTTCCATTGCATTGAAGGACATTTGGTCCCTTCAGCCTTTAGACAGCTCCTTCACAACTTACTGCATGTGTGCCAAAACCAGAAAGCAGACACATATTGGGCCTAATTGGGGCTCCTCTTGGATTCATGCACTGCCAAATGCCAATGAGACCATTTCTGATGAGGCTCCTGTGAACCAAGCTGAGATATGCCAAGTTAACTAATAGCTTTTTGGGAATCACCTGGTTGATGCAAAAATACAATTTTATGACTGTTACCTTCTGCATTTTTCACAGCTTTAATGTATAGGGAACAAATTATGTGTTTTTGTAATGGGCTGATTATTTATTTATAACGACAAACCAAAGCGGTGCTGGTCAGGTGCCAGCAGTACACAATATTAAACTTCAACATAGCTAATAACATGACACACACACACACACACACACACACTGTTAGAATAGATAAACATGTAACTGTTTTTCTATGTATCACAATGTGTTCATCATAAACATGCACATGACCATCAGACTGTAAGCACAAAACATACTCTCATACACCTGGACCCTCCAGGTGAGGAAAGCAGGTAACGCCTGTTTCCTGACGTCACACACACATACACACACCCCCCACACACACTTACGTGATGCTAAAATAAAAGCACCGGCAGGAAGAAGAAAGTCAGACTCTCTTTCAGAGGCACGTGAGTGTTAGCTGACTGAGACTCTCCCTGCAGGTAAAAAATCAACTACGGGTTTCTGTGTCTTTCTTTATTTAACGGTGGTCCGAACCTAACATTTTTTGGTCCTTCGAGAGCCGGGCGGGCAGTGAGGAGGTTTTCCCAACGACTACGGAGCGACGCCGGCAGACTGTCCGGACAGCCAGCTGCAATAGAGGCGCTGCACAAAAGACCTGGGGCAGGACGTTTGTCGCCAGGCCCGGCTTAATAGGTTTCTCCGCGGTCGCTGGGAACGCTTTCCTCGAGACCCGATCCACCAAGTGAAGACGACAGAAACCAGGTAGGACAAAACGTGGACTACTGAGTCGGACCGGGTCCGATTGCCATTATAACTTTAAGGGAAAGTTGGCTTTTCAGGGAAAACTGTAGTCTACGTCCTCCGAACCGGGTTCGTGAGGTAACCGGCCGGAGCTTTTCAGGGAAAAGCACAAACAAATCGTACACTACTGAGTCGGACCGGGTCCGATTGCCAGGATAACTTTCAGGGAAAGTTGGCTTTTCAGGGAAAACTGTAGTATACGTCCTCCGAACCGGGTTCGTGAGGTAACCGGCCGTTGTAACTTTCAGGGAAAGTTCGCTTTTCAGGGAAAAGCGCCCTCAGCACAGGGTTCACGAGGGGCACCGGCCGAAGTAACTTTCAGGTAAAGTTAGCTTTTCAGGGAAAAGCAAATAAAGCATAAAACGGTACCGTAGGTGTTCTCGCCGACAGGAGAAAGTAAATTGGTAACTCCCGCCCAACGGAGAAATTTTAATTTGGCCTTAATTTGGAATTTTGGTGTTCTCACCGTAAACAAAGATTTAAAATAGGCGCCATAAATACGCGTATGTGTGTGTGTGAAAGTGAGTGAGAGTGAAAGCCGCCATTGAAGTGGAAGCAGCAGCATGAAGAAAATCTAACGGTTTTCAACTTCATGGTCTGTTGAAGTACACAGTGAAGGGCGGATTTGGGTTTAGGTCTCAGTAAAGACACGTGGTCTGTACGAGACAAAGCAAAGGCCGATTGTACGTCGGGAACAATGGGTAAGTCCTCGTTGAAATGCGAGGCCGCCGTATTAGAGGGCGATGTAAAATTTATGGAATGGCATAAACAAGGGTCAACTCAATATATAACTAAATGGAAGAAAAAATATGGGTTTAAGGGAAAGTTGGTAGTGACAGAATGTGAAAACTTAGTAACACAGCTGCAACAAAAAGCAGCATTTTGCAAAAAGGCGCAGTTGGAACTGCAGTGTGCTAAGTTGTGGCTGTTACAAGCTAAACGCCGACAGGAACAGCGGAAGGCAAAAGCCACAGCAGCAAAACCACCCACACACGTGCACGCAGCTGTAATAAAGGCAGATGAGGAAACTCACATTGTATGTAGATCCCAGCAAGACCGTAGTGGGCCTGACCCTGCGGCACCCGGAGCCGAGCCATGTTTAGCGGGGGGAGGAGCTAACGGGGTAAAACAAGCCGCGCCATGTTTAGAGGGGGGAGGAGCTAACGGCGTAAAACAAGCCGCGCCATGTTTAGAGGGGGGAGGAGCTAACGGGGTAAAACAAGCTGCGCCATGTTTACAGGGGGGAGGAGCTAGTGGGACAAAACAACATGAGACCCAAGCAAGGGAAGGCTTAACAGCTGTTTCTCCCGCAGCTTTTTCTCCCATTGCGAGCCGCACCAGAAATGGGGAACTTAAAACACTGGCGCACATAGATGTGCATGCCCCACCTAAACCAGCAGGTTATCCCATTTTATCAGAGTACGGGCATGAAAGGGATTGTTTCAATTGTGGAGGGCCCCCACCCGCACTGGAACCAGTGGCACAAACCTTCCCAATGCTCCAAGTCGCGAACCCAAACATAGGGACAGCGAGCACCCCTCAACCTCCCACTATTTTGGTTTACCGACCTTGGACTGAAACTGAAATGCAAGAGGCCGTTAGAGGCTTAACCCCACACAAAATTGACATAGAGCAATGGGCGACAGATATAAGGGGATTACAAACCTCGTTTAACCTGAATGGGGATGAAATGTTTCGTGTGTTCCGCAACCATTTTAAACACGAGTGGGGAAGAGTAAGGGACACCTTCACAGGAAGAGATGAGGGCGGCAACATTTTAAGGCATAATTCAGAAATCTTACGGCAAGGGATGGAAGGAGTAATTTTGAGAACAAAACAGACCCTAGTGCCACCCCCAAATTATGACAAAATTAACCAATGCAGACAAAAGGAGGGTGAAGATGTGTACGAGTACCAAGGTCGCCTGGAAGCAGTTTTTAAAGCCCACAGCGGCATTCCTGAAAGTACAGAACCAAACAACCCCTACCAACAACACCTAAAACTAGCACTAATGTCAGGATTTCAGCCCAAATATTCTGATTTTATTCAAAAACACTTTGTAAATCACTCAACGGCTAATGTAAATGAAATTATGAACTGGGCAACACACGCAGAGGGAGTGATACAGAGAAAAAAAAGGCGAAAAATCTAAATCAGGGGGGGGCAGTAGCGCGTTCATGACCGACACTATGCCACAGGACTCCCAAGTGTTTCTCGTCGCCCCTTCTCAGAGCAGCCAAGGGAAAAGGTTTCAACACCAGAAGGGGAAAGCCAAAAGTGATGAATGTTACAATTGTGGCCGGAGAGGTCACTTCGCCAGGGACTGCCTGAGGGAAAGGAGGGATGGAAGACGGCAAAGGACAGGTCACAGGAAAGGCAGGAGAGACCCCCCATACAATCCTGACTATGACAGCGACCACAACATAGCATGACTAGACCAGGAACCACGAGAACATGGCCAGGAAATCACTGTGGATTTCCAAAGCATACTGGCCATGCTTTCCAAGCCAGGTGAAAAACCCACAATAATACTCACAGTAAATGGCAAAGACTTAGAGTTTTTGTGTGACACAGGGGCAGACCGAACAGTAATTAGAGAACCGTTCCCAAACCGCAAACCAACAAGAGATAAAGTATACGTGAAATCAGCTAATGGACACCTGAGTACTCTGTCACTATCCAGCCCAGTACAAATTTACAATTCTGAACTGGACACGGAGGTCAGAGGGACAGTGGTCTTAAGCCCAGAATGTCCAGTAAATCTACTAGGTAGAGATATGATGGCCAAACTGAAAATAGCTGTTATCCCAACACCCACCGGCATGCAAGCCAAGACTATTAGTGAACTACATCACAATGAAGAAGAAGAAGGAAAACATTATTACTGGAGTCCAGCTTTGCCATTCCCGGACACAGGCGTTGTAGATCAGGCATGATCCTTTGTCAGCTTACAGGACCATCCCGAACTAAAAGACGTTCCAGACCATCTGTGGTCCAAAGGGCCATCCGATGTAGGTCTTCTTAAGACTGCGCGACCAGTAATCATCAAACCCAAAACTGCTTACAGGCCAATTGTGAGGCAATACCCCCTGAAACCAGACGCCCAAGCAGGGATTGAGCCAGTAATAACTGACATGATCAAAGCTGGAATAATAATAGAAATGCCAGACGCTAAATGTAACACTCCAATATTTCCTGTTAAGAAAATAGGAACAGAAAAGTGGAGGCTAGTACAGGACCTGCGTGCTGTCAATGAAGCTGTGCAATCCAGAGCCCCATGTGTCCCAGACCCCCACACATTGTTGAATCAACTCACTCCAGATAAAAAATGGTTCTCAGTGATAGACTTGAGCAATGCTTTCTTTTCAATCCCACTGCATCCAGACTCCCAAGATTGGTTTGCGTTCACTTTCAAAGGGAAAAAATTTGCATACAGTAGGCTTGCGCAAGGCTTCACCGATAGTCCGACCATATTTTCCCAGGAAATTAGTAACTGTCTGTCAGCCATGCCAATCTCACCACACTCTCAAGTTCTGACATACGTGGATGACATTCTAGTAGCATCAGACTCTGAAGAGCACTGCAGACAGCAATCTCTCAGAGTATTACAACACCTAGCTGACACAGGTAACAAAGTCAGCTTGGACAAGTTACAGTGGGTGAAACAGGAGGTAAAGTATTTGGGGCACACACTCACACAAGAAGGGCGGAGACTGCTAGAGACAAGAAAATCATCACTAGCACAAACACCTAAACCAAAAACCAAGAAGCAAATGATGGCCTTTTTAGGACTATGTAATTATTGCAGAGCATGGATCCCTAATTATGCCCAACTGACGCAACCATTGCTCTCCCTAATATACGACAACCCCATGGCAATGACAGATGTCATACAATGGACAACAGACGCTGCAGAAGCTTTCACAAGAGTAAAAGAAGCACTGGTAACAGACCTAGTGCTGCCTCTTCCAAATTACAAAAAAGATTTTGTCCAGACTGTAGATTGCAAGGATGGCTTTATGACTTCAGCTCTGTTACAGTCTTTTGGAGATAAATTAAGGCCAATCGCTTATTACTCCAAACGCCTAGATGCAGTCTCACGAGCATTACCACATTGCGTGCAAGCAGTATGTGCAGCAGCACTCGCTGTTGAGGCCTCCAGAGAACTGGTGCTTTTCCACTCACTTACACTTAAAGTGCCACATGCAGTATCAGTTTTGCTCTTACAGAGCAAAATGACATTCTTATCTCCAGCCAGACACTTGAGCTGCATAGCTCTCCTGTTATCGCAACCACACATAACTATAGAGCGCTGCACCACTCTAAACCCAGCCACTCTACTACCAACGCCACATGACGGCGACCCTCATGACTGCAAAGTGCTGGCGGAACAAACCAGTAAGCCCAGATTAGACTTGCAAGACGAACCACTGGCGAGAGGCCACGTTGTGTTTGTGGATGGCTCAAGCCGGAAAAATGATAGAAACAAAACAGACACGGGCTACGCTATAGTCACCAATACCACCATAATCAAAGCTGAGAAACTGCCCTCACACCTCTCTGCTCAAACAGCCGAGTTAATCGCATTAACCGAAGCATGCAAGCATTATGCAGGTAAAGAAGTCACGATTTACACTGACAGCCAGTATGCCTTTTCTGCCGTACATTTGTTTGCAGCGCAGTGGGCGAGAAGGGGAATGCTGACCTCTACAGGAAAGCCAGTGAAACATGCTGAACTGTTAAAAAACCTATTAGCAGCCATAAAACTGCCATCAGCCCTGGCCATTTGTAAATGCGCGGCACACAAAACAGGCACAGACTTGGTAGTACTGGGAAACAACTACGCTGACAAAGTGGCAAAACTGTCTGCAAGTGGTAAATATGGCACCTCAGATGCTTATACAACAATTGTGGAACCCTTGTGAACCGACGTGCTGCACGACATGCAGCAGCAAGCTCCTAAACCTGAAATAGAGCAATGGCTAAAGGATGGGGCATCTAAACTAAACCAGCTGTACCACATAAATGGAAAACCTGTACTTCCTAGGTCACTGTTCAAAACAGCAGCCATATTGACACATGGTTTAACACATGTGTCAACAGGGGGTATGGTGAATATTATAAATAAGCATTTCTATACTAAAGGCTTCAATAATTACTCAAAACAGTTTTGTAGGGCATGCATCATCTGTTGTAAGAATAACCCCCAAGGCAACATAAGGCCAATGCGAGGGACCTTTCCTACCCCCAGCTACCCGTTCCAATTTCTGCACATGGATTTTATAGAGCTAAACCCATGTAAGACCTATAAGTATTGCTTAGTGTTAATAGATCCTCTGACTAAGTGGGTCGAAATAATTCCAGCAGTGAAAGCGGACGCACTCACAGTAGCAAAAGCTCTGTGCAAAACTATTGTACCCACGTATGGGGTACCTGAAAAACTGTGGAGCGACAATGGCCCACATTTTGTAAATGAAATAGTGAGCAAAGTATCGCAAAACCTAGGGGTACAGCTAAAAAATCACTGCTCTTATCATCCGCAAAGCGCTGGACTCGTTGAAAGAACGAATGGTACAGTAAAAAACAGACTAAGGAAATGTATGGCAGAAACGGGAAGGCCCTGGGTAGAATGCATAGACTTAGTAAAAACATACATGCATGTGACCCCCAACAACACAGGGATAACCCCCTATGAGGCATTGTTTGGCCGACCTTTTAGACTCCCAGTATACACAGAAGAACAACAAGCAGAGGAAGAGACAGACTTAAGTGATTGGATGAGAAAGTTGTTCCAAAGCAAAAATGTTGTTGATACAAATAAACTGCCGGAAGGCCTTTCTGCTTCTCCACAGGAACATCCGGTGGCGGTGGGAGACTGGGTCCTGGTCAGAGTGATTAAGAAGAAGTGCTGGAACCAACCCCGGTGGGACGGACCCTACAAAGTACTACTGACCACACCAACTGCAGTCAAAATAGCAGAGAGATCCACGTGGATACACCTCAGCCATTGCAAAAGGATTGAGCCAATCAACGCTGAGTAGGGGGCGGAAGTCGGGCTTCAAAGGGGGAAGTGAGCCCTAGGCCACTTTCGTCTCAAACCCGTGAAGAAAACAACTGAACCCCCCACTAAATAGGGATGGCTCATTCACGTGCAATGACCACGTGGAACTGGATCTGGACCCTGGGCGCATTGATGACCATCGCAACTGCAACACCACTGAACCACCTCAAGTACCCACATGCCTACGCAACCAACGAATGGTGGCGACTGATGAACGCAACAGCTTATAATAGAAACTACACAAATTGCTATGTGTGCTCCCACATGCCAGTAGCAGCCCATAATTCAGGCCTCAGGCCATATAATGTCAGGTGGACAAAGTCATGGTGCCTGTACGGCCTGTCAACCCACCCAGGAAGGGGTAAACTGTGGCAGAACTCTAACTTCAGTCAACCATTAAAAATCAATTGGGCCAAAACACCGATCACTAGAGCTGAATGTACCCCAAATGAAGATTTGGTAGCATGGCCACAGCTGTCCGTAGCACTACCAGAAGTATTAATGCTAACCCATCTTCCCAGAAAGGCTTTTCCAGCATGCGTGGTTAACAATGGATCCCGAGAGGTGGGGAAGCTGCCTCACATGTTGTGTAACAGTACGTTTTCCTACTGTCCACGACAGAACGAGACGAAGTGCATGTACTGCCTCCAGAATCCCACGTGTGCAAAGAACAGTACGCTCCAAGAGGCAGCATGTGCGATGACCAACCGCTCGTTACCGCTGGAAGATGGAAGTCAGAGTTACTGCTCCCGCATAGCCCCTGGGCCTAAAGGAACCCGGGTACTGACGGACTGGTATTTTGTATGTGGACACAAAGCCTATGTCTCCTTACCACCTGACTGGAATGGACTGTGCACCATAGCATCATTATCAGACCATGTGTTCTTTATGCAAAGAACAAGCACAACCAGCAGGCACCGCCGTGAAGTGACTGAACGGGTCGAGGATGTTCCCAAGGAATGGAGAATATGGGGAACCGGGGAAAAGATAGGACAGAGCCTGTTTCCATGGGTCGGAGTCGGACTGGTTCGGGACCATGTCGAGATAAACAGGTACGCCCTACTCCGTCTGATAAACGCCACAAGAACGTTAGGCAAAGGAACTTCACGGGAGTTGAGCGCCTTGCGTGCAATGGTGATGCAGAACAGAGTGGTTTTGGACTTGCTGGCTGCCCCGCAAGGAGGAGTATGCAAGATAATTGGACAGACTTGTTGCACCTTCATCCCTGATGAAAACGGTGATGGGGGGAGTATCCACACTGCTTTGTCTGACTTAGACACCCTACAGCAGTATGTAGAACGGCAGACACCTGGAGGGAATCTGGATTGGCTCTCTTGGCTGACTACTGGAGCCTGGTGGCAAATTCTGCTGAAAGTCTTAGTGCCACCAGGGGTCATTCTGCTACTCTTTTGTTTATTTTTCAGTTGTATTGTTCCATGTTTAAGGAAAATGATGACAAATGTTTTCATTTCGGCTTTCT
Organism: Archocentrus centrarchus; assembly: GCF_007364275.1. Taxonomy (NCBI): domain Eukaryota; kingdom Metazoa; phylum Chordata; class Actinopteri; order Cichliformes; family Cichlidae; genus Archocentrus; species Archocentrus centrarchus. The sequence goes on from NW_022060294.1 coordinate 236,417, forward strand.
ATCAGTATACCCTTGTGCAGGGTGAGCTGGAGGGTGAAACAGAGGACCAAATATGAAACCCCCATTGAAAATGGGAGACCAAGTGGTGGGGGTGGATGTAAACTGGTTTTCAAACTAATGTTTAATTTTTGCAAATGTATGTAGGTGTTTCCCCGAGTGAGACTGACTAGCAGTGGCTGCCGTGAGCGGCGGGGCCATTGAGGAATTTTCCTGTCTTGAAAGAATAGAGAGTGTGACTTTGGGTCAAAAGAAGGATAGACAGCCGCATGACAGGTTTTTCGCCTCAACCTCATTCAGGATTGTATGTGCTATGTTCATGATAAACAGGGAGGAATTGTTAGAATAGATAAACATGTAACTGTTTTTCTATGTATCACAATGTGTTCATCATAAACATGCACATGACCATCAGACTGTAAGCACAAAACATACTCTCATACACCTGGACCCTCCAGGTGAGGAAAGCAGGTAACGCCTGTTTCCTGACGTCACACACACATACACACACCCCCCACACACACTTACGTGATGCTAAAATAAAAGCACCGGCAGGAAGAAGAAAGTCAGACTCTCTTTCAGAGGCACGTGTGTGTTAGCTGACTGAGACTCTCCCTGCAGGTAAAAAATCAACTACGGGTTTCTGTGTCTTTCTTTATTTAACGGTGGTCCGAACCTAACACACACACACACACACACACACACACACACACACACACACACACACACACACACACACAAGGGCAGTGCCAACAACACTGCCCATATAGAGACAATTACACGACAACATATGAATGAAAACCAGACAATATATACACAAAGGGATAACGAGGGAATGGGCAACAGGTGAGAGCACAGCTGAACACAATACACTGACAACTCAAGGGGAAGTAAACCTAGATACAAAACACAAGTAACTCAAGATTGCCAAAATAAAACAGGAAGTGACTCAACCTAACACACACATGCAAACCTAACACAGAAAACCTGACAGAGGGAATCAGACATTACACAAGGAAACAATGGGAAGGGAAACTAAACACAGAAGGGCCAAGGTATGGGAATAAAACAGACAAGATACATGGAGAAACCTGAATACATAAATAACTAAATAGATCACCCAACAACAAACTGAGAAACTGAACTATAAGAAACACAACCTGAAGAATATAACAAAACAAAACTACACATGACAAGATACAAAGGACTAAGATATGAGAACAAAACAGATACACTATAACAGAAAATCATAGTAACCTAAAATACTAACTCAGAACTGAAAACATAACTCAAAGAAACAAGGCGCACTGGGCTACTGGCCCAAGATCATGACACTGATAGCAACAAAGTTGCTAAAGATATCATTTAAAATCAGCTCTTTGTTAAGTTGTGGACAGAAAATGAGTGAACAAGCTGCAAATGTCCACAGAAAACCTTTGAGAGACCTTCAGAAAGCCGGAGAACTACCACTCAAGATCATTTTAAAAAATGACAAGTAAGCAAAATGTAAAGAATGACTTTTACCCAGTGCTGTAAGTTCCCAAATGTGTGTGTTTTTCTTAAAGCCACCAAAATTAATGAACAACCAAATAAATTGGTTATTTTTAATTTATTCATTAATCATAAGAATAGTCAATAGAACTCACAGTATTCTCATCAGCCTTGTGTTAATAAGTAAATGTGAACTGGGTGAGCATAATTAACATATGCACTAAGTCTGTAAGCATTCTGATGTTAACATTTAGCTTAAAGCAAAGCATCAGTTCCTGTCTGCAGACATGAACCATGATGGAGGTGAAGAAGATCAGCCGTACCTCTCGTCTTTGGTTTGTTTGGCGTCTCTTTGATGAAGATTCGTCCATAATTGATTTCTGTTCTCACTGCTGAGGCGACTGCAGCTGGATCACTCTCTGCACAACAACACACACAGAGGACATCAGTGCAGGTAGAACAGCTGATAGCAGAGCTATAGCACACTGACATGACTGCTCATCAGCAGCATGAATGCGTCAAACAACATGCCAGGACAGGATGTCACACAACCTAGAAAATAACGACACTTATAAAAGGTGGGTTCATATTTTAAATCATATTTAAAGTGTCACAAAACAAAAAGCAGTGAAGCCAATTCAAAGGAAACGTGGTGTAGGTTCATGTAATGGAATTATGAATCATCAGCCCTGTGCTGAAACACCTGCAGCTGAAATGTTCTCTTTTTATCAGAAACAGGATGCCGTTAGCTTCCGTTCACCACAGACCACAAACACACAGTGAACAACAGTTAACGCACAACAAGTACATTTATTAAGATGATCCTGTTTGTTTTATTACATCATTACAAGAAAATAAAACAAATGAAATTATGTATAATTTAAAATGTTAAATATGAAGGTAAAACTAATAAAACTAAAAAGCGTAGGCATTTTTTACACTTCTGACCATCCCTCACATGATTCATAATGTCCTCATCCATTATTTAAGCCAACCATGATCACAGTGATGCTCCAGCAGTGAGTTCCCATAGACTCCTTTAAGCACGCCATAGATATTAGAAGGTGCTGCAGTAGTCTGAATCATATTTATCTAATAGACTCTGTGTGCTAGGACCAATTAAATTTTCATTATACATGAGGAGGCAGCTGCTCAGGAGGTCCTGGTAAAAGACACATGAGAAGGAAAAAGAGGGTCTGAAAGTCCTCTGGACCAGATCCAAAGTAGGCTTGCAGCCCTGAGAAGGGCAAAGTGCATCTGGAAATGGAGAAGAAGGGAGAAAGTAGGAGTGAGTGAGGTTCTTTTGGGATCCTTTCAAACATGCTGAAGCTTGTTGGAAGAGAAGAGCAGGAGGTTGGAAACCACCCAGGAGGAGCTTGAGGAACACATCAAGAACCAGCTAGGCGACCCATGAAAAGAACATCCCACTTGGCTCTCCGGGGCATGTTCCTCGTCCTGCGGAGCAAGCAGTTGAGTTCGACATTGTACCACCCAAATGGTCTGAAACCAAGCTAATGGTAGACAGGACGAGGTTGGCCTCCATGCCAGGTCCAAATAGTGTGACCTACAAGGTATATAAGAACTGCCCCCTTCTGGTGAAACTACTCTCGAAGCTGATGAGAATAACCTGGAATTGAGCAGTGCCATCTTCATCCCAAAAGAACTGCAACATCAACCAGTTCAGAGGCATTGTGCTTCTGACCGTGGAAAGGAAAATCTTCTTCTCTGTGTTGGCCAAGCTAAACAACAGTTACACCAACGCCACTTACCTGAAGGCACGTGTCTCAAGTTTCCCTGGATGTGTGGAACACTCCACCATGATTTGGGAGCAGATTCAGACAGCCAAGCAAGACCAAGCATGAATAGCAAGACGTTCATGTAGTCTGGCTGGATCTGGAAAATGCTTATGGCTCTATTCTCCACCAACTAATCACTTTTGTCCTGGAATTTTTCCATGTGCCACCCAGTATTTATTTCACACTACTTCAGCAACTTCATGATTTGTTACACAGCACAGGATAGAGTAACAGGCTGGTGAAAGGCATTGCAATGGGGTGCTCAATCTATACCATCCTCTTTACAAAAGCCTTTAAAATCATTTTCATTGGTGGGAGACAGATGGGGTGAAATCACAGTCAGGCCAGCAACTGCCAGCCATGCGAATCTAAGTGGACGATGTGACGATCCTTCTCCAAACAGCAGCTTGTACTGGCTCCTGAAAAGGCTTGAAGAACTCCTCAGTTGGGCCAAAATGAGGATAAATGCTTCAAAGCCATGAAGTCCCACCATACAGCAAGGCATCAGAAATGACCATATCTTCTTCACAGTGAGTAGTGAGAAAATCCCTTCAATGGCAGAACAACCCATCCAGAGCCTAGGGAGACTGTATACAGCTGACCTGTCAGATGACCACATAGATGACCACATAGTCAATGGTCCAACTCTCTAAAGGTCTTAGGATTGACAAGAGCTATCTCCCAGGCAAGTTTAAGATCTGGTGCTACCAATTCACCTTGTACAACATGATGTGCCCTCAAGATGTGTGACATGGCCACTTCCACAGTGCTGCAGATGGACTCAAAAGCCAACAGTTACATCAGGAAATGGCTGGGCCTACCCCAGAGTCTCTCCAGTGTTTGCCTGCGTGGGAAGAATGCACTGCAGCTACCACTGAATTCAATCCTCCTGGGTTACAGACAGGAGAAGGCAAGGCTTATCGTGGAGCTGAGGGACTCGTCAGATCCATCCATGCAGAACAAGAAGGCACCAGTTCGAACAAGTCGCAAGTGGAGGGTGGAGCTTGCAGTCAACCAGGCCATCCAAAAACTCTCTGAAACATCAAGAGATTTTTGGGAGACTCAGTCTGAGAGAACTGGCCTGGTGTGGGGGACTGCTCCAAAGAGACAAGAAAGGAGAGAAAGGAGTCAGTTATCTCCGATGGGGTAAGGTCTGAGGAGGAGAAATATAAAATCAAATCCCTAAGTCAACGTCAGCAAGGAGGCTCGACAACCTGCGAAGGAGCAATTAGCAGGACCATTGGTTCGGCTGACATGTGGAAGATTCTCAAAGCCAGGCTGGGCTTCCTCGTAAGGTCCACCTATGACACCCTGCCAAGTCCTAGCAATAGGGCCATGATCAAGTCTTAAGAAAGCTGGCAAAGATCCTGGAGGTATGGAGGCTTGACTCAACTAGGGCGTGAACATCACCAACTCCAAGCGGCTGGTCCATTTCATCAGAGGAGAGGCTCACAACATCACACAACCAGAGAAATCAACCCTCACAGGTGACTGTGAGTGAAACCTGAGAGTGGATCTTGACCAGCAGGTCATGGTTTCAAGTGATATCACCACAACAAACCTGCGACCAGACATTATTCTCTGGTCTGTCATAACCCAGGCAGTGATCATTGGCATAGCTTACTGTCCCATGGGAAGGAGGGACAGAGGCAGCCAAAAATCATGACCTTACAGTGCAGAGAAAAAGGGTGGTCAGTTGTCTTCTACCTGGTCAAAGTCGACTGCAGGGAGCATCATCCCAGTGCTTCCTGAAGAGTATAGATGTCACTGGCCCCAAAATCAGAAAGGCTTTGAAAGAGCTGGCCGAGGAAGTAGAACAAGGAAGCTTTGGGCTCTGGCTAAGCAGGAAAGACCAGGTGTGGGGAAAGCAAGGGTCCTAGGGTTAGCTACAATGGGTGGATTTGAGATGTCCCTGCCATTGCTCCACCACCGTGAAATGTTCTGGCATAAATGGAGCAAAACTTCAATGAAGGCTGACAATTCTGCAGCTGCCCACAATAGCACTGTTGGATGTGCGGCAAGCAACAACACTAAGCAGGCATTTACTTCTCTGTGCTGCTACCTTATGCAGATGATACCCAGTTTTATCTATCCATGAAGCCATATGACACAAATCAATTAGTTAAATTGCAGGAATGTATAGGTTATAAGGCAAAACAAACCAATACATATAAAATTTTGTTTCACCTTTAGGTTTCCTGTGACCACATCGTATCACCACCAGAGCCAGTAACAAGAGTAGAATAACAACACAGACTGATCCAACAGATGACAATGCAAAGAGAACAAAAGGAAAGTTGGATGTAGGTGGAGGTGTGGTGGTGTGTCTCTCTAAAATAAAGCAAACACAGTCATTAAGTTCTGGTCACATTGTGAATGTTGAAACCTGCAGAAACACAGACAGGTGAGTGTGTCACCTGTGACAGTGATCCAGCTGGATGGAGACTCTCCATGACCGCTGATGTCACACTTGTAGAGGCCTTCATTAGACCTGGAAACATGCTGGATGGTCATGTGACCTGTAGGCTCATTGCCAATGAAGACATCATTTTTGAAGAATACAGCTGGGAGGTTGGAGGGAGTGGTCTTTGTTTGACAGAGCAGAGTGACGTCATCTCCCTCCATCACAGGGAGGACAGGACTCTGCAGGATCACTGATCCACCTCAACACAGAGACAAACTACAGCATTTCATCCATTTACACACAGCTTCATCAACACTAACTCCACACACTCAGCTTACCAGAGACTGTGAGATTAACCATGTTACTGATGGCACCCTCTCTGGACTCACACCAGTAAACTCCACTGTCTGATGGGTCTATTGTGCTGATGTTACAGGTAGAACCAGACCATCTTCCCCACCCATCTCCACACTGAGTCCTCTGTTGTTTGCTTGTGTTTCTCCTCAGAGTCCATCCAGCAGAGCTGTCGTCCTCCTCACAGCTCAGAGACACAAAGTCTCCTTTAAAGAACTGAGAGCTGCTGGGACTCACAGTCAGACGAGCTGTGAGGGTTACAATGAAACATGAAGCCAAACAGGTCATATTAGTGAGCATTGATCAGGTTGAAGCTGTGACAGAAGAAGGTTACTGACCTTGGTTTGTTGTGCAGCTCAGCAGTGAGATCAGAACTAAAGAGAAATGACACTCAGGTTGGTTTGAGGTGAACACAAAGAACAACTCCACACAAACAGCTGACAGACCCACAAACACGTCTTTTATATCCATGTATCTGATGACTGTCCACAACCAAAGTGCTTCACAGGGCATAAAACAAATAAAACCACAAATAAAATAATATAAAAACAAAAGAACATAAAACAAAATAAAAACACAATAAAACCATAAACAATGAAGGACCGTAATAGAAGTGCCAGTAGTAATGCCAAGAAGGTCTATCTATCAGTCTGAAATGCAAATGCAAATAAATAAGTTTTAAGAAGTTTTTTAAAAGTAGTAGGGGAATGAACTTCTCTTATGTGGAGAGGGAGGTCATTCCAGAGTTTAGGGGCAACCACGGCAAAGGCTCTATCCCCTCTACTCTTCAAATTAGATTTGTATCTGGTCAATAGCTTTTGATTGGAGGACCTCAGTTCTCTTATCGGGATGTAGGGCCTCAACAGTTCAGTTAAATAAACAGGTGCTAATCCGTTTAGAGTCTTAAAAACCAGAAATAGTATTTTAACTGGATTCGAAAAGAAATAGGAAGCCAGTGTAGAGAGGCTAAAATGGGCGAAATGTGATCACGACGTTTAGTGCCTGTCAACAGCCGTGCTGCTGCATTTTGAACTAGTTGTAGGCGATTGGAAAGGTCGCTGTTTACCTCCCACATAAAGCGAGTTGCAATAGTCCAAACGACTGGTGATGAAAGTATGAATTGCTCTCTCCAGGTCCGGTGGAGGGAGATATCCCTTTATTTTACTTAAAAGTCTTAAATGAAAGAAACGTGTCTTGACTACCGAGCTGATCTGTTTATCAAATTTCAGAGCAGTATCAAAAATTACACCAAGGTTTCTAGAAGATGGGCGCACAAAGGAGGATAAGAGGCCTAAGGCACTGTCATAACCATCCAATAAGTGAGGGTGACCAAATAGGAGAATCTCTGTTTTATTTTTGTTTAATTTAAGAAAGTTAGACTGCAGCCATAAATGAAGATCCCTTAAACAATCCACTAAGGTATTCAAAGATGAATGATTGTTAGGATGAAAGGGGAAATAAATCTGTAAATCATTTGCAAAGCAATGAAAAATTTTTTTTTTCAATACTAGAACCTAAAGGGAACATAAATAAGGAAAAAAGAATAGGGCCTAGTAAAGAGCCCTGGGGAACACCACGTTTAAATGCAGATACAGCAGATGAATACTGGCCTGACTGAACAGAGAAACTCCTGTTAGATAAATATGATTGAAACCACTTAAGGGCAGTTCCTCTGATGCCCATACATGATTCACTGCCTGCTGTGTTTCCTGGACTCCTGAGCAAAGATAAAGAGTCAGTTCAGACCTGCAGTTGGTCCTCATGGTGTTTGAACTTGAATTCAGCCTGATTAGTTTTTCATGTCTTCTCCTCCATCATCAGTTATCAGGAGAGCAGACAGTCAAAGGTCAATAATTCAAACAAACACAGAGATTCTACTTACAGAGCAGACACAGCACAGATGTTTCCTTCATCGTCCTTCTCACTCATTTGAGCTTTTTTTCATTTCTCTCACTGACACCAAGTAAAGCCCCGCCCTCTTCCTCTGAGCACCAGCTTTACTATTGGTGCAGAGGCAGTGGTCTGTGCGTGTGTGTGTGTGTGTGTGTGTGTGTGTGTGTGTGTGTGTGTGTGTGCGCGGGGGGGTGCTCGCTTTTTCTTTTTGCTTAAAAACACAAGTGAAAAACCTGCTTAATACAATAACCATAAAACACTGCATGTCTTTTTTTTCCTTAAAATATTTCTTTCTGATGGAGTGTTTTGAACTAATCTGATTGACTCACATTTTAGATTGACATCATCCTCCATGCTTTATATATATATATGACCACTAGAAGGAGCTGTTGGACTGTAAATCCTCTGTAGGTACAAGCAGCTCATCAGTGAGGCCCATATAGTTTGATGCTGAAATGTTGAGTTTGTGCTGTTCTTAATGAAACAGCTGACTGACTGTGATAAAGATGATTTTGCTGAAGAAGAATGTAGTTATTCCAGAGTACACTCAGCATATGTAACGTGCACAGTTATGAGTAAAACACATTTTCTTCATGTGCTGCAATACTTTAACACTTCGCCCCTCTTGATGATGACATCATCATCAAACTGCCACTAGATGCTGAGAAGTTGTTGTTCAAAGGAATCTGGTGATCTGCATCCCGGCCTCTCGGTCTGGTTATCCCCTCGCTCACTATTGAAATTCACCTCAGCTTCAGTCTACCCGCCCTCCTGGAAAAGCCTCGGAGCCATCACAGCAACCAACCTCCCCCTCTGGATTTTCCCCACCATCCTCATCACGTAAGCTGCTCCTTCCACACCCTCCCCACTCCCCCGGTTGTGTACGAATGCTAACTCTCTCCAACAAACTACTTACCCCTCTTTTCCCTCTGCCTAGACCTGCCCCTCCATCCACGATCCGCACCTCTTTCTATGTCGATGAGGATTTGGAGTGTCTGCTGAGAACCCCCAGGAAGCTGTTTTTTGTTATTAGAAACTGTTGTTCCTCTCGTTGTCCAGTCTCATTGTGCATCCTGTATAATGACAATAAAGGCATTCTATTCTATTCTTTTACTGTGTCTAATAAACTGTTTAAACTGTCTAAGGGGAATAAAATCAGATGTGTGAAAGCAAAGAGGACACGACCAAAGAATCCCAACAGAGGGAAAGATGACACAGGTGGGATCAGAAGGAAGAGAAAGGTGAGGTAGAACAGGCGTACAATTACCAAACTAAAACAGGAAGTGGATGTAAGAAAGACAAAGTCACTGAGCTGTAGCAAAGACAGAGAGCGAGACACAAACAAGCAAACACAAACACAAAAGGTGAATCTACACCTTTACTCTGAATCTGACTGATGCTCTCAGTGACTGATTTCTGTTTTTTAAAGTGGGCGGAGACTCTTCTCCACAGACGCAGTTCAGACTCCCACCGAGACAAACAATCCAGGAGCGCTGACCAGCAGGGCTTTGTGCTCAGACGACCTTTCAAAGTGCACACTGACACCACATGATCAGACCTCAGACCACGAGGGCAGCGTGTGTGCAGAAAAGCATGTTTGTAATATAGTGTCAGGAAACGTGAATGAATCTTAAAATGCACCAGGATCAGCAGTTTAAATCCTTGCTGTGTGTGCAGCTCAGGCAGAGAGGTGTGTACTGACTGCTCTGTTCATTTTAGAATCTGCACACATAACCACAGAATAATGATGAGTCAGCAAAGCTCAGAAAGGAGAAAATATTCAGCTGAGTGGTTTCAGGTCTGAGCGTCTTCGTCCTCACAGCAGGAACCTGGAGGATGAAGATGCCGCTGCTGCACCTGATGGTGCTGCTGCTGCACCTGATGGTGCTGTCACACTGTTTGTTCAGACTGCTGAGGATTTTTTTGGTGTTTGTGTTGTGTGGAGCACTGAGAGGTCAGGGTTGCTGTACTCTGGTTGTTTATTCATACATTTACAAAAACCTCACTGTTCCTGACATCACCACCGCTCACGTTACATCACATCCTAACCACAGACCTGAGACGCCAGCTGACCTCAGGCCTGTGTTTGACTGGGTAAAAGAGGTGTTCCTATTAAGGTGGCGCCTCCCACACAGCTGCTGTCTATAATGGGTGCAGAGCGCCAGCAGCTGACTCTGACTGAAGCTCGTCTTCCTCCTTCATTGTGCAGACAGATTCCTTCTCTTCCAGAAATGTGGCTCTTCTGCTGCTTCCTCATCTGCTCTCTGACTTCAACTTTACAAGGTGGTTTTAGCATATGTGACAGAAAAGGTCAGATTTTAGCTGTTTTCACTCATCAGTTTTTCATTGTAACCCTCACAGCTCGTCTGACTGTGAGTCCCAGCAGCTCTCAGTTCTTTAAAGGAGACTTTGTGTCTCTGAGCTGTGAGGAGGACGACAGCTCTGCTGGATGGACTCTGAGGAGGAACACAAGCAAACAACAGAGGACTCAGTGTGGAACAGATGGATTTGGGAAACCATTTGGTTCTTCCTGTAACATTATTGTATTCCCGTTGGACAGTGGAGTTTACTGGTGTGAGTCCAGAGAGGGTGCCATCAGTAACATGGTTAAGCTCACAGTCTCTGGTAAGCTGAGTGTGTGGAGTTAGTGTTGATGAAGCTGTGTGTAAATGGATGAAATGCTGTAGTTTGTCTCTGTGTTGAGGTGGATCAGTGATCCTGCAGAGTCCTGTCCTCCCTGTGATGGAGGGAGATGACGTCACTCTGCTCTGTCAAACAAAGACCACTCCCTCCAACCTCCCAGCTGCTTTCTATAAAGATGGCTCCCTCATCAGGAAGCAGCCTACAGGTCACATGACCATCCAGCATGTTTCCAGGTCTGATGAAGGCCTCTACAAGTGTGACATCATCGGTCATGGAGAGTCTCCATCCAGCTGGATCACTGTCACAGGTGACACACTCACCTGTCTGTGTTTCTGCAGGTTTCAACATTCACAATGTGACCAGAACTTAATGACTGTGTTTGCTTTATTTTAGAGAGACACACCACCACACCTCCACCTACATCCACACCTCCACCTACATCCACTTCTAATCCTGCATCTACCTCGATCCAGTTGCAGTGAGATCATAACGGGCCCGGAGGTACAGCTTCTTGCCATCCAATAACCTTTGACATTGTTCAGTGAAGCAAGTTTAGAAATAAAAACATTTGTTTAATATAAACCTGTACTAAAAAAAAAAAAAAAAAAAAAAAAAAACAGTCAGTAAACTGCTAGTTTTATTGATTTTTATTTGTTGCAATAAGTGTAAGTATTTTTGTTGTAATTTGTCAGAGATAGGTTTGGTTTGTGCACAGCTGCTTGTTTTCCTCCTGCTGAACTGTGTGTGTGTGTTGACAGTTTCTAGAGCCCCAGCTCGTCTGCTCCTCACTGAAGCTCCACCAATCAGACCTCAGGACATTCAACACTTAATTTTTCTCTCTGTTCTTTTCACAAGGTTATATTCATAAAACAATACTATATAAAATGAATAAATAAAGAAATTTTAATAAAAGAAGTGCAAAACCAAAATTAAAAAATTAAATGCTGAATCTGAAAACGGTCAGTAACTTTGATACACATGTTGAGTCTGCTCCCATCTGCTGGTCACCCTGGGGTATTACGGCAGAGCGGCTGACTTAAACATATTTCAATTTCTAAAATGTTTTGAATCATCAGTTCATCGTAAACACGGACATAGCACACACACACACACACACACACACACACACACACACACACACACACACAGATTAGCTTCCTTGGACCACTTTCTTCCTGATATTGAGTCAATGACAGTGACATTAACAGTCTCTGATTTTCACCGTCCCTCACTGACCTCTTCCACACCCAATCCCTGACTTTTGTTGGTTGTTCTTAAAGCTGCTGAAATGAAGGAAGAACAAAAGTGAATAAACTCAGCAGGAGAGACGAGAGGAGGCACCAAGAGGAACCGATAAATTTTGACCTTGTTTCGCTGTGCTGGCAGGGAGTGGAATAAAAACTGTGTGGTCATCAAACAGTCAGTAAACACATCTGTAATGAGGGGCAGGGAGGGAGTGCTGAGATTGCTGCAGCGTCCCCTGGTGGAAGGCTGAGGCTCTACTTGTGTGTGTGTCTGTTTCCTTGCCAGGAGCTGAGTAAACACATCTGGAACACAGGTACATCTTGGGCTCCTGAAGGTTCTTATCTATATGCAGTACAACAATGTCATAAGTCTGTGTAGATTCTCAGTCATCCAGGTCATAGTAGTCTCTGGAGCTTGAAAAAGGCGACTGGACTTCTTTTTGTTTCTTGAAGACGTTTCACCTCTCATCCGAAAGGCTTCTTCAGTTCTCAACCAAATGGTGGAGAGACCCAGGTATTTAAACCCCTGGGTCTTCTTCCTGTAACATTATTGTAAATACCTGGGTCTCTCCACCATTTGGTTGAGAACTGAAGAAGCCTTTCGGATGAGAGGTGAAACGTCTTCAAGAAACAAAAAGAAGTCCAGTCGCCTTTTTCAAGCTCCAGAGACAACAATGTCATAATGTTGTCTAGCAACAATGTAGCAATGGGGGAAAAAAATTACATTTTTTCTGCACCCAGACCATCTTTTTCATTTTGTGACATTAATCTCATATTTGTAGCCACAAACGTTGAGCTGGCAGTCACCTACTGTAGAGCTTTTATTCAATTATGCTTCTACAACCTCTTAAAAAAAATAAATAAATAAAGAATCTTACATCATGGCCAACAGCAGGAACGGGCCAAACTGTTCTTTAGTATGGGCATGTACCAGTTTAAAAATTAAGACTGTTGGGTTTGCTGCAGCTTCTTCCATGTCGTAAATGATCACACACTTCTTAGTCTCTTGACTCCTTTATTCTCAACTTCATCACAGCTCTGGAAAATGTGCTCAGTAGCCATGGTTGTAAAACGTTTACACTTGTCGTAAAACAAAGTAAAAAAAACACAATAGTTTCTGCAGGAAGTTCCATTCGCCACACAGGATATATCAAAATAAAAGTTCTCACCAAAATAAAACAGTGTCTAACAGAAGAATTTGAGAACAGAACTTAACACCCCCCCTTGTTCTCATCATTGTAACCCAGATACTTAATTTCCAAAGAACCACATTTTGAATTTAACAAGTTTTGCTTTGGTTGCGGGTTTTGTCAGTATGTCAGCAGCCATGTTTTCTGTTGGGCAATAGATGACATCTATTTTTCCCTGGCTGAATGCTTCACGAATGAAGTGATACTTTACATCAATGTGTTTAGATCTTTGTCTGCTCACTGGGTTCTTACTCAGTGCAATGGCTCCCTGATTGTCTCCGTGAATCACTGTGCATTTGTACCCTCTTTTATCCATACCATTTAACAGCTGAGTTAGATACATGCTTTCCTGAGTGGTGCTTGCTAAACCAATGTATTCAGCTTCACAAGTTGACAAAGCCACTGTTGGTTGTTTCTTTGATTTCCACGAAATGGCTGGACCTTGTTTAGTAAGGCTGAAACAATACCCTGTAGTGCTGCGTCTGTCTTCCATTGAAGATGCCCAATCAGAATCACTGAATGCGATTAAGTTCAAGTCCTCCTCACTTTTCTTGAAACTCAGTTCATAGTCACTTGTCCCTTTCAGATATCTCAGTGCATGTTTTGCAGCCACCAAGTTTTCTGCTTTTGGCTTTGCCAGTGTCTGTGAGAGCCTGCTCACAATCCAACTGATATCTGGTCTGGTGCAGGTCATGGCATAGATAAGGCTGCCTATTATCTCACGGTACTCTTTTGAGTTGACAACCTCCTCTGTATCCTCCTGCTCATTTTTAAGGTCATCCTGTTTTTGCTCACTTGGTGTAGACCTGGCTTTACACTCAGACATCTTAAATCTTTCAAGCATTTTTAGGATGTATTCTTTCTGACTCATTTTGATTTCTCCTTCTTTTTGTTCAAATCGTATGCCCAGAAAACATGATATTTTTCCCATATCTTTCATGTTAAACTTGGTCTTCATGGCTCCCTTAAAACTGTCAAGTAGTTCATTATTGCTGGCTGCTATGACTAAATCATCCACCCAAATGAGTACAATAATGATATCATCTTTGACCTGCTTGCGATACACACAGTGGTCAGACAGGTTTCGCACGAAGTTGTCCTGTTCAAGGTGATCATTTAGAAGCTTGTACCAGTTTCTCCCAGACTGTTTTAAACCATAGAGGGATTTCTTTAACTTGTACACTAACTTCTCCCCTGTTTCTGACGTTTCTTCAAATCCTTCTGGTTGCTCCAAGAAAATTTCTTCATCTATTGGAGCATGTAGGTATGCTGTCTTAACATCCATTTGATGAATGGTAAGATTGTTTTGTACTGCTACCTGCATCAGCACCCTTACAGATGTAATGTTTGCTGTTGGGGCAAAAGTCTCGTGATAGTCTATACCTTCTGTTTGGCTGTAGCCCTTTGCTACGTATCTGGCCTTAAAGATCTGCCCCTTTTCTGTGTTTTCTTTGAGTGCATACACCCACTTTCCTCCTACTGTGTTTTTACCTTCTGGTAGAAGGTTCAGTTCAAAAGTGTCATTTTCTTTAAGCGAGCTGATCTCTTCTCTCATGGCCTGTTCCCATCTGTGTGCATCGGGTGACATCTTGGCTTCACTATAAGTTTGGGGGATTCCACACACTGCCTTGTAGCAACAGTCTACAGTGGTTTGAGTTACATCATTATTTTCAAAATCTGGTAGGTAGTCCTTCAAGTGTTTTGGAGGCTTCCTTTCTCTTCGTGGGTAATGATTCTGATTTTGTTCACTTTTTGCATCTGTACTTTGTCCATCTTGTGCTATAATTTCTATATTTTCCTCATCTTGTAGCTGTTCTGTAACACCTGTGTTCACACTTTCATCATTCTCGCACTGAGATTGGTTTCCTGCATCAGTCTGACTCTGCTGTACATCTATGCCATTTTTGTCACTGGGGTTTCTTCTGTTATATCCCTGGATTTCTGGGTCACACTCATCTGTCTGTGTCTGTTGTTCAATACTGTTCCTTTTAATGAACCTCACCAGTCTGTGTTTTAACACTTTTTCTGTCTGTGGATTATAGACCAGATATGCTGGGCTGTTCCTACTGTACCCTACAAATATTCCTTTCTCACATCTGGGGTCCAGTTTCTTTTGATCATGTTTGTATGCATAACACTCTGATCCAAACACCCACATTTTTGAGAGATCTGGCTTTCTTCCTATTAGCATGAAGTATGGTGTGTTTTTAGTTCTGTCGTTGTAACATCTGTTACGAATGTGAGCAGCATTTTGAACAGCATAAGGCCATAGTACTTTTGGTAGCCTCTTTTCTAGTAATAGACACCTTCCCATCTCAAAAAGGGTTCTCCATTGCCGTTCAGCAGTGCCATTTTGGTGAGGAGAATAAGGGGATGATGTCTCGTGTCTTATCCCTTTGTTCCTTAGCAGTGACTGAAAAGCACCGCTCATGTATTCTGTGCCATTATCTGACCTGATACATTTTACCTCACCGTATGGTGCGCTGTCTGCTAGGAACTTCTCCGTCGCTAAAGTTGCCTCACCTTTATTTTTAAGGAAGTAAACTGACACGGCCCCTGAGAAATCATCTGTGAATGAAATGGCATATTTATGTCCCTCTAACCCAGTAGGCTCAATAGGGCCTGCTAAATCAGTGTGAACCAACTCTAGGGGCATCTTAGCCTTTGCATCTGGTTTCTTGTTTCTACTGTTGGTAAACTTTCCCTCTGTGCAGACATTACACTCTATCATTGAGTTACCTGTGATTTTCATGCCCTCAACCACATCTGGCAGTTTTAGTACATCATCTACATTGCAGTGTCCCAATATTTCATGCCATGTCTTGACATCGTAGGCTGCATTCACTTTGTCACCTGACATGTCATTTACCTGACCTTCAATGTACTGCTTGTAGTTGTTTGCCGTTTTCAGGTAGTAGAGTCTCTCATGTTCCCTGATGTGGAAGTGTGTCCCATCTTTTGTTATGAGTTTATTCTGTCTCTCTCTGAAAGTTACTGTGGCTCCATCAGCCGTGGCTGCCTTCACTGAGAATATACTCTGTGGGTAAGTTGGGATGAGCAGGGCTCCTCTCAGTGTGACCACGACGTCTCTCCCCTCTGAATCCTTTAAAAGCACCTCTGCATCTCCTCGCTTTAGTGCCACGTTGTTCATCCTGCTTCCATCTGCTAGCTCCATGTAGTGCTCATCTGGGTCAAAAGTATCATCAAATCTCACAAACTTGTTTTCCTCTCTGATGATGTGAGATGTGGCTCCACAATCTACCATTATTCTATTTTCTTTAAAGTTGTTTGGTAGAAAACACTGACTGACTTTGAATACAAATGTCTGTTGTTCCTCTTTGTTTTCTCGTCTCTCTGCAGTTTGCTTTGCATCATCTTTGTGCTTGATTTTGCTCCTGCATGTCTCATCGCTGTGTGTCGCGCTCCTGTGGTAGCTGCACCACTTTGGTACTCCCTTCTGCCGGCAGTCCCTCGCAATGTGGCCGCGGTTACCACAGCTGTAACACGTCACCGATGTCATGTCCACTTTCATCACGTTGTCTGATCTTGGTTTAATGTCAAACTTTTCTGTTTCTTCATAGCTTCGGAGTTTGCTTTTGAACACTGTAAATGTTAACTCCTCGCTGCTCTGCGTCGTGTGAATGGCGAAAGGTTTGTACGACTCCGGGAGGCCCTTCAGAATCATAGCGATTGTCAGTCCGTCACTTACCACTTCTTTGGCGTTTCTCAGGGCGGTTACTGCTTTTTCAGCGCGTATGATATAGTCTGTCACTGTCTCGTCTGGCTTCTTTCTGAGGGACGTTAGCTCTGTATACAGGGCGATGATTCTTGGCTTACCCTGACTGGCGTAATGGCTGCGTAGAATTTGTAGCGCCTTTTTGCCATCATCCGCAGCGTCTCTCATCACCAACGACAGACTTTTGTCATCAAGAAATTGAATTAGTTCCGCGTAGCATTCTGCATTCTTTCTTGGATCTGGATTACCAGTAGATAGGATTGTGTCCTTTAAGCCTATTATTCTCATGTGGCCGAGGAACTTTACCTCCCAAAGTTCGTAGTTGTTTTCATCGCCATCAAAAGTTAATCTCTGCCATCTTCCTTCTGTGTTGCGCCTGGGCCCATAACCTGTTGGGTTTGCTGCAGCTTCTTCCATGTCGTAAATGATCACACACTTCTTAGTCTCTTGACTCCTTTATTCTCAACTTCATCACAGCTCTGGAAAATGTGCTCAGTAGCCATGGTTGTAAAACGTTTACACTTGTCGTAAAACAAAGTAAAAAAAACACAATAGTTTCTGCAGGAAGTTCCATTCGCCACACAGGATATATCAAAATAAAAGTTCTCACCAAAATAAAACAGTGTCTAACAGAAGAATTTGAGAACAGAACTTAACAAAGACATACAATTAATTGCTGTTGTTTATTGATTTCAGTGAGTGTTTAATAGTAGATCTTAGCTTTCTTAGGTCCCTGATCACGTTGTGACCAGCATTTATTATTCCTGTGTACGCTCAGCCATCGCCATCATGAGGTCAAACTGGAGCATTGCACTTAGAGACACTGATGACAGAGTGGAACACATCTTTGTGTTTATGGCCACTAGAGGGAGAAGTTTGAGCTTCATACATACATACTACATGGATCCCAGCAATCATAAATAAATAAATAAACAAAAATTAAGTTGTTCAGTTTTTAATATGATGGCTCTGTTTTTTATTTAACTAAAGATTAGCTTCCCTTAAATATGTGCTCAGGGTTCTCATGAAATAAATGAGAATAGAACTGACTGTGTGGGCTTCACCTGGACTTCCTCATCGGGATGTAACATTTATGAAGAGGCTCAAGCTCCAGCAACACTTGCAATATGTAAAACAAATTTATACTTTGACTAACATATGTTGACCTTCATCAGGGTCACCAAAAGGCTGTAATACTTCTGATATGAACTGAAGAAGCACAGCCAGGAAAATGTTTTTTTATTATTATTACTAAATAATCCCCAAAATGTAAAACTTTATTTAAAATGACAACGATCACCACAAAATAACACAACTGTTATTGTCTTCTCATCTCATAGATACCACATTTTCTTTAATATGGGCCTTTTCAATTTTCTGTTTATGTTATTTCACTTCACAGGTGTAACGACTCTGTGATGGGCCCACAGCAGATATTTGTTTGGGCCTTTACTGCCATATTGTACATGAGCAAACACAGAATCTCTGTCTCTGTCTCTCTCTCTCACACACACACACACACACACACACACACACACACACACACACACGGTGCAAAAATATAAAGCAACAATCAGTAATATCAATAAATCAGTCCCACATTTTATCAGCACCACGGACAGCAGCCACAGTAAGCTGCTACAAGGTTAGAACAGATTCAGCGTCACTAAAGTAAGCTCATCAACCACAGGTCCTCACACTGACTGGACTGGTCACCACCATACCACATCAGTACACCGTATCAAACCCCACATGGGCGTTCTTTGAGTACAATAGCACAGATAGAAGGGAGTTTCATGTTGCGGATGATGAAAACATATGCAGAGCACTTCTTAAGAGGAAAAAAACACCAACATCAAAGTCGACCTAAGAAGCGCACAAGGTTAGGCTACGAAAACCAATCTGAGCCTACACAGTGACCTACAACTCTGGAGAAATGTAGTTACTTGTCGGGTCCAAGGAGCCCACAACGATTGTGACTAACCAGTTCAGCCCTTCCGAGTCCTCTTTTGTGCAAACATTCGCTGCGTTCTGATGTTATACACCACATGTAGGTGTTGTTAATCTACTGCACTGATGCTGAAGTTTATTGTAGTTTATGAGTTGAGGAAGTGAAGGCACTGACAGCTATCCTTCTGATGTGATGAACTGAAGCGTGAATTAGCTGCAAAAGACTTACCTGTTCCCCTTGATTCCCTGATTTCAGTGTGTATTTGAGTGAATGACCAAATGCAGGAATGCAGATGACTGCAAGACCACTCACTGTGTCAGGAAGTGTTGCCTTTTGGAGGAGGAGCCTCTGGAGTTTCAGGTACAAGTGAACAGGAGGGCTACGGAGTGGGGTGCAACTCAGTCCCTGGGATAGAAGTGTAGCCCAGTCCATAATGATTATGGGCCTGAGTGACTAGTTTTAAAATGTTCAAATAACTAATAGTTCATGTACAGTTTTTATAAAGTTCATAAACGAGTTATGTTAAAACAATAGCTGACAAAATCATTTTGTCTGTTAATAAAGCAGTATGTCACTTTAATTTGTTTCTCTGCACTTTAAAGCATTTTGCACTGTGTACAACCTATCCTCAGTGAGCATCAGAATGTCAGTCTGGACTTGTCTTTATTTGTACTGGTTGTTTGTGACCTATGTAACCAATCAAGGGATTGTGGGAGCGGGATGTGAAGTAGACCTAGTAGAGGGCAGGTTCGCCAGAGGTACAGAGATGCCACAGACGTACATCAAACGTGTCTGTTGACCGCTGTTCGTATCGGAGTGTGAATGCATCGTGGTGAATGCAGAGTTTGCCATTCTGTGTTAACTACTTTGAAACATCCGAAGGTAAATATTCCTTTGAGAGTTGTGTTGAACTGTTTCTGTCAGATTCAGTATGTTAAAATGGAGATGCTAATCGCGGATAGCATATTAGCTTGCTAGTCGTGTCGCACATGTATAATATAGTAGCTGTGTAAGTTGCTAAGTTTGTTAATGTGTGCCGATGCTGTTAGTAGTTTAAATGAGAGCGATTATAAAGCTAGACTAAGATATTTTATATGCTCGCTAACGTGTAGGACCAGGAGTCCTTGGGTTTTTTTTCCACCTTGCTACGTGACGGAGCATAGAAATATCCAGAAGTCACCATCTTGCTTGGATTTGATATCGGAGGCTGAAATCGTTGCAGGACGCACCTCCTCGTTCTCACAAATGATTCCCTCAAGCTTACCAGCCACTAACATTAACCAGTTTGCTGATTGCTCAGGAGGTTGTGAGTTCTCACTGCGCATTATTATTTTATTGTTTTGTTTCTGCGTGTGTTGCAAGTGAAAGGGTCATAAAGTTTCTGACCACAGCGCACCCAAGCGTCGACACAGGCCTGCACTGCTTTTAATTTTATTTGAAAAGACAGATATTCTGTTGCAGCGTGAGTGTGGGGAATTATTTGCAAATTGTTCTGAAGACCCTAATTGAAGTAATTATTTTGTACTTTTATTTTGTTTATTTGAAATTTGCAAATATTAACTTTTGGTTACTAAATTCTATATTTTTAAGGTTAAGAACTTTGTCTATGTGTTATTTCTTTTGTGTAAGGTTTTTTTTTCCCCTGTTTAGTGAGTTTGACCCAGAGAAACGTGTTTCAATACCAGGTAACAACAATTCTTAGTATGATTAAAGGCCAACGGGTTGTATTCTGCTAGGTGGAGGCACCAATCACCAAATTTTCTTATCAATACAGGTTAGTATGGAAGCCAATAAATTAAAGAACCCAGGGCCCTGCCCATCGTACTACAATACCCCTGTGTTTAAATCTTGTTTACCTGTTAGCTACATGGGTTGGGTGCTACAGAAGAATCATTGCTATTGGAGTGTCTTTATTGCAGCAGAACAGGACAGAAACCTGTCTGAGCATCAGAGACACTTTTGCCAAGTCCTCCAGCATCTGCTGGAAAAGAAACTATAGGTGCAAAATGTGACTTCCATGTGGATTCAGTGTCTTCTCTTAGTTACATCACTGTGACTGGGCAGATCACAGTGATGACCAAGCAAAGGTTCAGGCTGTGGTGGACTGGCCCATCTTCTCGACCCAAAAACACCATCAGCATTTTCTGGGTTTCAGCAACTTCTACCATCAATTCATCTGGAATTACAGTAAGGTTGCACTCCCACTCACTACACTCACCTTTTCTTCCACCATCTCTCCCCAGTTACCGCAATTATAACGTCAAAGATTGTGAACTAATGACTATAAAAATCACCTTTGAGCAGCAGCGCTATTGGTTGGAGGGGAAGAGCACGCATTTGAAATATGGACAGACCAAAACCTTGCATAACTGAAGATGGCTAAATGGGTCAATGAACATCAGGCAAGATGGGCCCTGTTTTTAGAAAAGGTTCAAGAAACCTCAAACTGCATCAGTTCTCCGCCTCCAGTTAAACCCGACAGCACAACAACAAGCATTGTTGGCTACCTAACCTGAGAAGTACAGTCTCTGGTTAAATATGCTCAGAAAGATGAGCCTGATCCCGGGTCTGGACTCCCCAACCATCTATATGTAAAAATGCCGATTTCTATATGTACAAACCGGTCATCAGCTTATTTCCTCCTGTGGTTTCAGCGTGTTCATTTATCGGAAAGGAATTACACAAGAATGGAATAAGGAGTCAATTATTAAATTTAATTAGCCACTTCACAGAAATTACAGATCGATCTGGACCAGACAGCGAACCATGACTAAGTTAAAAACAATAACCAGAATCAGTCTGATACCTGTCTAAGGCTATGTTCACCTGAAGTGACCCAACTCTGATTTAAAAATTTATTTATTTTTTTTGGCGTGGTCGTTCACATTTCCAAATATATGCGACTTGGATGTGATCTGTGTGTGAACTGCAGACGAACCTAAAAGTGTCCCGCATGCGCAGTAGAGGATGCGATAATGTCACACGTAGTGAGTGTACGCAGTATTTACAGAAGTACGTTTTTCCATCCCGCATCCTTGTATCGGGACACAGAATAGTGACGCTTGTCAAGTATTGATGACGTGCAGGTCGGATGAATGCAACCTGGCCGTACAGACACAGGTCGCATTTGAAAAGATCGGATACAGGTCGCATGAGGGCAAAAAAAAATCAGATTTGGGTCACTTCAGGCTGCAGTGTGAACGTAGCCTAAGTCAGGTCCAGATTCATATACTCAGAGCTTATGAGCTCTGTTACATCATATGCAATAAGAAATGTGTGAGACAAAGGATCTCAGCAGCCACTTCTTCGTATGGCCTCGGAGTTTCGCCTTACCGCTTGTTTGGTCTCCTTCTTGTCTCCTCGGGCGCCTGTGGCTGACCATTGCCTCCCCATCAAAAGAGTCCTGACATCTGTTGGTGTCGCAGTGCATGACTGGGCTGTGTGGCTGTGTATGGAGGTGTGGACCCAATTACAGAACGCAGGAGACAGCAGGTAAATAGTGATGCTACCTCTGACACGGAGGCTTCGAAACACACTTGGAACTCGATAGGTCAGGTCTTGTGAAGCAGTGGGCCGGAGCGTGCTTCAGTTGACGTCACTGATGACGTTCGAACCACTTCACTGCTTCATTCAGACTGAATCAGCTGACTGGTTTGATTTCACAGGTGGCGCTTTGAAACTTAGGCACGAATTTTGGACTTTCAATAACAGATACGATGTTGACACTGTCACTGAATACTGACACCTGCTGGAACTTTAAAATCTCTACGGGCAACCTAGTTGACAGACTCAACTGACACTGATGTGATGACCTAGTATTTACAGTAATATAATTTAAGCCACTGTATTTTATATTGTATTATTTCATATCTTCATTTTAATGTAAAATATGAGATTTTAGATACAGTCAATAAATAATGTGAACATGTAGCATAATGTGAAAATACAAGTGAACGTGTTGTGACTGAGGATGCTTGTGGACTGAGTTCAGGGTTGTTTTTCCAGAAACACAGTTTGGCGCGTCAGTGTCAGTTTGAAACCATCCCTGTATCGGTCACATGACTTTCTAATAGCGATATGTGGACCGACATGAGTTTTGCTCTATGAGCTCGACGCATGCGCCGACGCATCGGTGTTGCCGGACCCATCACTACTGTGTGGGATCTGCCCTTCCTCAATCTTGACTCCTGCTGTCAGGCTGTCTTTGGCTGGAGACTGAGACCTGCAGCCAATCGCTGCCCTGCAGGGTCTACATAGGCTGGCTGCAGTTGTGCCTCAGCGCCTTTAGCCATGGGTGGTAATTGGTGTACCATGCACTTTGGAAATGTATCTGTTATGTTTTTGGTTAACTGTTTACCTTGTTTGTTAATCTTTCTTTGATTTTTGTCTCCTTTAGTGCCCTGTGGAAGCTGGTAGGGGAGAGCTGCCATGTTCTTTTGACGACCCAACTTTTTCTCCTGTTTGTGTCATTTGTCAGGGAGCTGAGGTGTAGGTTTGTATGTTTTTGTTTTATTTAGTTAGGTAGTTGATGGGGTTTTCTTTTTCTAGTTGAGGGTTGGCTCTCCCTGAAGTCATATTCTTGCTTCCCTAATGTTATCTGGTCAATAAAGCTTTAAACCACCCTAAAAAAGCCTCCACGTGTTCTTCCATCCAGCCTTATGTTACTGCCCTCACCCCTAGAGCTCTGTTGGGGACATAACACTACTACTAATAATAATATGTAAAGATTCACATTCAAGAAGCTGCTACCATTTTCTTAAAGGTTGAAAATGAGCATTGTTTTGTCAGCTACTGTTGGTTGGGTCTGTGTGACTTAGATCATCCAGGTGAAAGCTCTCTGTTGCTGAAGCTCTTCGGTGCAGTTTACAGCCACTGAAAAGTTCCTGCTGCTGCGGTTTAATGCTTGTTTTTCTGTTTTCTGCAAAGAAACGATGTGCGTATCGGTTAACCACAACCAAACCGGAAAAAGTCAAATTTTCCATCTGCCATCTTGGTGAAACCCACAGAACCACACAAGAAACACACATGCAGGCAAAAGTTTATTAAACCTGCAGAGTAAACAGCTGCTGTCAGAACAAGAGCAAGGTGTGTAACACATATTTGAAACAAATAACAGTGAAGTTACTGTGGACATGAAACATTAACATATTTAATAACACTATTATAAAACTAGAATTAAAAATAGAAACCATATGAGCCTAAATATGTGAAAAAATACAATAAAATCTTTGTAACATGCTGATGGTCTGTGGTGTGAGGTGCTGGGGGAGCAGTCAGAGAGCAGCAGCTGGACGTCAGTGGTTGGACTGGTGGACTACTTCAGTGAAGAGTAGACGACGTCTGGCTCTGGTTTAAAGGCTGAACACAAACACACACAGTTCAAACAACAGGAAACATGATTACAAGCTTTGGAGTTCAATCAAGACCTCCAACCTGCACCTCTCTGCATCACACAGTCCCAGTTACCAGTCACAGAGCTTCCATTCTGCCCAAATTCACACTGAAATTCACAAAGCTCAAACCTGGGACCATCAGAGCAGAATTAGCTGATCAACTGCATCAAATCACATTCAAAAGTCAAATATTTGCTGTTTCAACTTGTTGCTGCTTAACTTGTGACTTTGTTGCAACAGCCACTTTGAAAGTGTGTACTGTACCTCACGTCTCACCATAACAGCTGTGACCCTGAACTGGACAAGCAGTTTAGAAAATAAATGGATTGATGGGCCTAGCAAAACATTTATGGACAATATCACATAGATTAGTAAGAATGTTTTGCTCTGCTGGCACAGAAACAGCTCTCTCTCTCTCTGCTGTGATCACTGGGTGGGCGAGCAGTGAGGCTTCAGAGAGTGAGCAGAGTGCACAGTGGTGGTGCAGCACTGAAGTGAGGTGTGGGTGTGTAAGACTGACCCAGTTAATTATGTATAGAAGAAGAAAAAAAAAAAAAAAGGACCTAAAATTGAACCTTGTGGTACACCACAGGCAGGTATCTGTGAGCTGTACATGCTGAGATGTTGTCTGAGTGTCTTTGCATGATACACAGTTATAAATAATCCTCCTTTATCTTATACTGAACTTTGGTGCAGCCTCTGTGCTCATTCTCTGCCTCACACAAGGTGAATTAGCCCTTCACCTTCATGGAGACAGTCTTTTGATTGACTGCCCCTCAAGTGGGTGGGGTTTGTGCCTGAGATGAGTATAATAAGGATACTCAGTTTATTTAAATAGCAGCAAATTGTTTTCTGTATGATGTTCTCTACAACATCATTCAGATGCACAAAAAACTGTAATAAACTGTTTGGAGCAGTCTGACTCACATCAGTACAGATATTATTCCATCCATTCATTCACTTCTGCTCATCCTGTTCAGGGTGTGAGGGGGGCTGGAGCCTATCCCAGCTAACACAGGGTGCAGACTGTACGGGTCGCCAGCCTGTCGCAGGGCTAGCACAGAAAGACAGCCAACCATTCACACTCACTTTTACACTTATGGGCAATTTAGAGTGGCCAGTTAACCTAACCCCAGTAAGTGCATGTCTTTGGACTGTGGGAGGAAGCCCACGCAGACACGGGGAGAACATGCAAACTCCACACAGAGAGAGACCTGGGCCAAGGTGGAATTGAACCCAGGCCTTCCTGATGGTATTCTAACCGTGAGGCAGCAGTGCTAACCACTGTGCTACCATGCTGCCCTACAGACATTATTTATTATTTAAAATTTTGGTCATATTTAATATGAACATCCACTGGAGCCGGAGATATTGTTTGACCCATTTAAATGGAAGCCTGATAGACTTCAGGGCAGTTTCCACTGCACAGGAAATTTATAAGTGACTTCACATAGTGTTTTATACTTTAAACAGCACGACTGTATGGTAAAAAATATCTTTGAAATGATGACCAATAGTATGAGTCATCATGTGGTTAGCTTAACTTAGCACAGAAACAGTCGTCTCTGTACAAAGTCAAAGAGCAGCTGTACCTCTTTTCCTCTTTGGTGTGACGGCTATTTGTTCATAACTGATGTCTTCTGTTCTCACTGCTGAGTACACCACAGCTGGACCAGGCTCTGCAGAACCAAACACACACACATTACTACAGGTACAACAATACTGAGAGACTATTACACGTCAGCTGTGGCTAAACATTTTAAATCTGATTGTGCACAGATTAAGTTTTAGCTTTTGCAGCTAGCACGGGGTTGTCAGTTTTTTTCCACTTCTTTACACCTCTGCTGAGAAACAACAATAGACTACAAGGAACTGGTGGGTGCTGATGTGAACAGGGAAGGTGCACAACCACAGCGCTGCCATGTTCTGTCAGTGCAGTCTGACACAGTTCACCACAGAGCACAAAGCAAACAAGTTCTCACAACATGAACCGTGTTGCTGGCCAAACCAGAACTGTCTGTGGTGAGAGGCCTCATCACCTTCAGACTACAGTTACAGACTACAGTTAACAGGAAGTAGCTGCTGTGGTTTTACATGCAGAACTTTATGAAGTCAAAAGGAATCATTGTATGAGAGCTGTCTGTTTATACACCTAATATTAGCACATTCACCCAGCTAAAAGTTTGTGTGTGCGCCAAAACCAAATAGGAGAAACATCCTGTGGATGCATGGATTCCACTAGACCCCTGAAGGTGTGCTGTGGTATCTCCATCAGGATGTTAGCAGCAGAACATTGTCCTGCTGAAAGAGGCCACAGCCATCAGGAAATACAGTTTCCATGAAAGTGTGTCATGGTCTCCAGAAATGCTTAGGCAGGTGGTTCATGTCAAAGCAACATCCACTTGGATGGCAGAACCCAAGGTTTCCCAGTGGAACACACTGCTTGCCTTCTTCCCATAGTGCCAGGTGTTCCCCGAGTAAGCAACACATACACACACCTATCCATCCACATGATGTATTAGAAAACATGATTCATCAGACCAGGCTACCTTCTTACATTGCTCTGTGTTCCAGCTCTGATGCTCACATGTCCATTGTTGGTACTTTGGACCAGGAGCCAGCATGGGCACTCAGACTGAATGCAGCCCCATACAAACAAACTGTGATGCACAGTGTATTCTGACACCTGCCTGTCAGCACCAGCATGAAACTTGAGCTACAGTAGCTCCTTGTTGGATTGGACCACACGGGCCGGCCTTCCCTCCCCACATACATCAGTGAGCCTCAGCTGCCTATGACCCTGTCACTGGTTCACCACTGTTCCTGTCTTGGACTGCCTTTGATAGATACTGACCACTGCAGACCAGGAACACTCCACAGGAGCTGGAGATGCTCTGACCCAGTCATCTAGCCATCACAATTTAGACCAACTCACTCAAGTCTTTGTGTTGCCCATTTTTCCTGCTGCTAGAGTCAACTTTAAGGACAAAATGTTCTCTTTCTCCCTGTTAGGCCGTATTTCCATTAGTACCTACTCAGCACAGGTCGACTCGACTCGGCACGGTCTTGTTTTGTTTCCATTTCAATTGAGTACCACATAATTGTGGGTGGAGTCAGTATAACAGTGCGGGGAGTAGTCTCTCGACATAATTTATATGCAACTGAAAACACAACACAATGGATACGATACCATGAGACGAGGCTAGCTAACAACTAATTCCAGTTTGCTATCGTCATAAGTCCCCTATACAATGTTTGAATGGATGGAGGTTATTATTGTAAAGTATTAAAGTATTAAAATAAGTACGGTGTGTGTTTCAGATGGCTCTCTTGTTGCAAAACTACAGCTGCAAACTGTCGGTTTGGGCATTTAACCGAGCCTCCCGGTGCTTTGCATGCCTCCAGTTTCTTGCTGTCGGGCTTTAAAAATGGCATGGTTGATTCTGGTGAAGGAGTCGCTGTCATGAGTCCACTAGTGACGACACACCTTGGCCAATTAGTGGCATGCTGTTTTTTGACATCACATTTTTGGATTCCTTTGGATCACCTGGAACCTGAGTGGGTACGAAAAATGGAAAAGCCTACAAACCCTGTTGAGTCGAGCTGTGCTGAATACGTACTAATGGAAACGTGGCAATATATCCCACCCAATGACAGTGATGTGATGAAGAGATAATCAGTGTGAGCCACTTCACCTGTCAGTTGTGGTTAATTGGTGTATCTGTCTGTGTGTATACTAGAATGAGTCTAATGCATAACATTAGTATTACTAGACCTCAGGTTTGTGTTTTTGACCATCAAATCCTGATTAAGAGGCTGTGTGACAAGTTTTGGTACAGAATATTGAGTTTTAGTTACAACTTATCTGCTTATGACATCCAGTGTTATTTGTCTCTCATGTGAGATATAAATAAAACTGAACTGAAACTATGTGAGTTTAATAAGTTATTTAGGCTGATTTGCTGCCTTATTGCTGTCAGGGAGTGGATGGTGGATGGCTCAGTGCCAGTAAGCCAGAGCTTGTAGTGACCCTCCTGATCAGGAATAATTTGAGGATCCTGTTCTCTGTTAATGCTATCATACAGTCTTCAGACAGCTCCTTCAAAAACAGGAGTTTAAGATGCTCATTCCTGTTTCATTCCTGTAATTCTTTCTCTCCTTTACTCAGGAACCTGGATCACCTGCAGGTCACTCAAACTGCTGCTGCTAGGCTGTTAACTAGGTCAGTCAGACAGTCTCAGCTCAGTGCAGACAGGAGTCAAAGAAGAGCAGCTGTACCTCTCATCTTTGATCTGTTTTTGTTCTCCTTGATGATGATTCGTCCATAGCTGATGTCCTCTGTCCTCACTGCCGAGTAGTCTGCAGCTGGAGCACTCTCTGCATAACACACAGACTCACTGAGATAAATACCTTTAAAATGTTTATGTCACATAAATCTGAAGCAGTAAAATCAGTTCAAAGGTAAGCTGTGAAAAACACTGAAGTTCAGTTGATGCAGTTATTTGTTGTCGCTCTCTCTGAGCAACACCTGCAGGTGATTGAAACAGGAAGCTGCACGACTGCAGAGGTGTTAGCTTCTGTTAGCTTCTGTTAACCACAGACAACAAACACACAGGCCAGCAAAGAACACTCAGTGAGTGCAGACTTTAAAACTTGGTTACGATGACAAAGTCATTAAAGTTTTGACAAAGAAAACTAATAAACATTAAAAAATATGTCATTAAAACTATAAACAATAAATATGAACTCTGAAAAATCACTTCAGCTTTAAACTGATGGTAAAATCATTAACGTGTTTCTCTGTTAGAACAAAACACATTTTATACTTTCGCTCTTCCATCACATGATCTATTATGTTCATGTCCATCATATAAACGAGCCATAATCACAGTCAGCATCAAACTGAAATGAAGAGAGCCTCTTGGAGAGGTGATGATCAGAGAACATGTCCTCATAATTACCTCCTAATTAGTTTTAGTAACATCCTGCTAGAAGCAGGTCTAACCACTCAGCAGGTCTATATGTTATGCTGTATATATGCTTCATTAATGCCTTAATAACGAGCTGTAACAGGATCAATATCTCAACATCTCTCAGGATCAATGACGCCTGAGCACTGAATAAACCAATCAGCAACCTTGGAAGTTAAAATAAAAACATAAATCAGACAAAATCTGCAGTGAGTCGGTCCAAATAGACTCCCATGTTAAAACGTCACACTTTTTTTTTAAAAAGCCTGTCATGTCTGGCAGTGTTGTGCCAAACATATTTGTTCTTCCAAGTTGAGCTCTTTAGAGTCTCTATATCTTTTCTTTTTAATGTTTGTGTTTCTATTTTATTTATTTATTTGTGTACATATACATGTTGTAGTAATTCCAGAGTTGACAGGCTGAGAGAAAAATATGAGAGAGAGAAAGGGGAGAAGACAGAAAAAGGGGACAGAGCACCACTAAATTAACCAAAACAGTTCAAATGCTGCAACTACAAAAGAAAGGAAAAAAAGAAAAAAAGAGAACATACCAAAAAACAAAACAAGCAATACCTGAAAAAAGAGGAGTAACCAATGTGAAGCAGCCGGGAGGCAAGGCACAATAAGGTGCAGACTCAGGTCCAGCCATCCCCCCACCCTTATTGTAAGTGCTGAAGTGTATGTTTTTTAATGTTTGTGAGTGTATGAAGTGTATAGGATGCAGTTAAAATTGAGCGGACAGTTGAGCCTCAAGCATCCAACTGCTAGTCATCAGCGCTCAACCACCCCTCAAAACCCTTAATGTCTACAGTGCCATTAAAATTGGTGGGCTGACAGTAAAGAGGACCAGAGTGGGGCCGCCCCAGCAGCGCCCTCTCATCATCCCCTAGGTAACATCCCGGCCCCCCAAGGTCCTATGTGTATTAGAATGTGTTGTCACTTGTAATAGCTGTAATGCAATTAAAATGGAGAGGCAAGTGTGTGTCTGTGGGGGGGTGGGGGGGGGGGGGGGGGGGGGGGGGGGCATATGACTAGGAAGAGCAACCTGGAATAAAAGAGCCAGCTGTCTGCTGGCTCAGTAGTCACGCCGATCCCCCACACCCCAGCACAGGGCAGGGAGAGGTGGACCTGGGGCTGCAGCGACAGCACCACGGAGCACTGCAGCACCCGAGACTGGCGCCACTGCCCCCACCACAGAGGGTAGCCTTCTCCACACCAGATACTCATTCACTTGGATATAACACAAATAAGAGACAAGACAAACTGGCCTGAATTGGAAATACGGTCCCCAATACAACCCAGCCACTTTATGAGGACTGCCCCAACCGCCCCACCACCCGCACTGGCCCCACCCCCAACAAGGCAGGTACCCCAGAGCCCCAAAAGTGCAGACCGGACATCCCGACGCGGGCCGGGCCAACCCACCCCACCTGGTGGTGTGCCCGGGACAGCAGAGACCCCTCCAGCATCAGGGGGGACCCACCGGCAGCTGGCGCGATCCCAGGGCCCCAGGCCCCAGAGCCCACATCCCAGCCCAACAGAGAAAACCGGACAATCCAGCCAAGGGCCAGCACCTATCACCCCAAGCACCCCAGCCACACCACAAGACCGCACCCACCCAAGCCCTCACCACCAACAACCAGGACTCGCACACGGACACCGCAAGAAGGCAGCCCCAGCATTCCAGGTGACCTTTTGCTTGCCAAGCAAATACATAAACCACAACTCTCTGGAGCCACTTCACCTGTCTAAATTGTATTAAGGTTTAAGGTTTGTACTGTTAGGGGCGTCATCTCTTTTTAATGACAGGTGGATGGTGGCACAGGCAGCTGTAGCTGCTAGCTGCCTGCTTAATTGGCTTCACCTCAGATAACTGAAGTCCCTGAACTGGACCTCTGGACCCTTTTTGGGCTGTTGGAGCATTTTGGAACATTTTTTATGCAATTATCTGACCAATAACAATAACTAACAGACGGTTCAGGAATGCAGAGCTTGATTTTACTGAGTGGATTCTTCTACAGTATTAATATTTTATAAAATTACTGTTTTACACACACCCAAGAATATTACCTTTGCTCTGATTATTTTGTTGTTGTTGATGATTTGATACGATGATGTCACTGTAGTTGATTTCATCTGTGATGTCATTTCCTGCAGCTTCATCTTGATCTGCTGAAATTATT
The DNA here is from genome assembly GCF_007364275.1 of Archocentrus centrarchus. Classification (NCBI taxonomy): domain Eukaryota; kingdom Metazoa; phylum Chordata; class Actinopteri; order Cichliformes; family Cichlidae; genus Archocentrus; species Archocentrus centrarchus. Next base: position 267,661 of record NW_022060294.1, read on the forward strand.
CAAATTTATTAGCAAAAATATTTTACTGCAAATGTTGTGTTTTGTAATATAAATGAAAACACATAATAAATATGACCAATATCATGTGTATAAAAATCAGACCACATATGAAACATCAGGAAGTCTGAGTCTCACCTTCAGGTTTACTGTGAACACATCGTCTCACCAGCAGAACCAGTAACACCAGTAGAACCACAACACAGACTGATCCAACAGAGGAGATCACAGAGAGAACAGGTGGAGGTGTGGATGTAGGTGGAGGTGTGGTGGTGTGTCTTTCTAAAATAAAGCAAACACAGTCATTAAGTTCTGGTCACATTGTGAATGTTGAAACCTGCAGAAACACAGACAGGTGAGTGTGTCACCTGTGACAGTGATCCAGCTGGATGGAGACTCTCCATGACCGCTGATGTCACACTTGTAGAGGCCTTCATCAGACCTGGAAACATGCTGGATGGTCATGTGACCTGTAGGCTGCTTCCTGATGAGGGAGCCATCTTTATAGAAAGCAGCTGGGAGGTTGGAGGGAGTGGTCTTTGTTTGACAGAGCAGAGTGACGTCATCTCCCTCCATCACAGGGAGGACAGGACTCTGCAGGATCACTGATCCACCTCAACACAGAGACAAACTACAGCATTTCATCCATTTACACACAGCTTCATCAACACTAACTCCACACACTCAGCTTACCAGAGACTGTGAGATTAACCATGTTACTGATGGCACCCTCTCTGGACTCACACCAGTAAACTCCACTGTCATGATGCATCATCATACTGATGTTACAGGAAGAACCGGCACCTTCTCCCCAAGTACCTCCACACTGAGTCCTCTGTCGTTTGCTTGTGTTCCTCCTCAGAGTCCATCCAGCAGAGCTGTCGTCCTCCTCACAGCTCAGAGACACAAAGTCTCCTTCAAAGAACTGAGAGCTGCTGGGACTCACAGTCAGACGAGCTGTGAGGGTTACAATGAAACATGAAGCCAAACAGGTCATATTAGTGAGCATTGATCAGGTTGAAGCTGTGACAGAAGAAGGTTACTGACCTTGGTTTGTTGTGCAGCTCAGCAGTGAGATCAGAACTAAAGAGAAATAGCAAATAATATAATAGAATAGAATAGAATGCCTTTATTGTCATTATACAGGATGTACAATGAGATTGGAGGGCCACTCCTGTTCAGTGCCATGCAACAGAAAATCAGACTCTCTAAAATAAAAATAAAAATATTATAATCTAGTAAAATCAAGAAATATACAGAAAATAAACAATGTATAAAATATACAAAAAATAGAATGTATAAAAATATATACATACATTGGTGCATCTGTACATTGTAAGAAAAGTAAATAAGTGTATGCATATAATAATGAAGATGATGAATATTGCACTTGGTGAATGAATATTGCACTAGTGAATGAATACTGGATATTACACAATATAGGAATGTTAGATATTGTTCAGTATGAATAATCTAATATTGCACAGAGATGTGGGTGTTGCACAGTTACAGTGGGTGAGTGTGAGAGTTCAGGGTGGTGATTGCTCTGGCGAAGAAACTGTTCTGGAGTCTGTTTGTTCTGGCTTTGATGCTCCTGTAGCTCCTGCCAGAGGGCAGCAGGTCAAACAGGTCAAAGCCAGGGTGTGAGCTGTCCTTGATGATGTTCCTGGATCTGCTGATGCAGCGGGAGGTGTAGATGTCCATCAGGGAGGGGAGAGGGCAGCCAACGATTCTTTGTGCTGTCTTGACTACCCTCTGAAGCCTGACCCTGTCTGCCTCAGTGCAGCTGCCGTACCATACTGTGATACAGTACGTCAGCAGGCTCTCAATGGATGAGCGGTAGAAGGTCAGCAGCAGGTTTGAGTCCAGGTTGTTCTTCCTGAGGACCCTCAGGAAGTGAAGTCGCTGCTGAGCCTTCTTGATAACAGCTGTGATGTTATCTGACCAAGAGAGATCAGCAGAGATGAGGACACCAAGAAACCTGAAGGTGTGGACCCTCTCCACATGCTCGCCGTTGATGTAGAGGGGAGCTGGGTCAGTCCTGTGCTTCCTGAAGTCGATGATGATCTCTTTGGTTTTCATGGTGTTCAGTGCAGGTTGTTCTCTGAACACCAGGCTGTCAGCTTCAGGACCTCCTCTCTGTAGGCTGCCTCATCTCCCTTTGAGATGAGTCCGACCACTGTGGTGTCGTCAGCAAATTTGACGATGAGGTTGTTATTGTGGGCCGGACTGCAGTCATGGGTGTAGAGGCAGTACAGGAGGGGGCTCAGCACACAGCCCTGTGGGGAGCCAGTGCTCAGTGTGTGGGTGGAGGAGAGATGGGGTCCAAGTCTCGCAGTCTGGGGCCGGTTGGTTAAGAAGTCCTTGATCCACGAACATGTGAGAGGGGGGAGGCCCAGGGTGTGCAGTTTGGTGGTGAGAATGTCCGGGATGATTGTGTTGAACGCTGAGCTGTAATCCACAAAGAGCATGCGAGCGTAGCTCTGCTGCTGCTCCAAGTGGCTCAACACAGAGTGGAGAGCTACAGCGATGGCGTCCTCTGTGGATCTGTTTGCACGATATGCAAACTGATGGGTGTCGAAAGTGGGGGGCAGATGGTCTTTGATGTGCTGGAGAACCAGCCTCTCAAAGCACTTCATGATTACCGGTGTGAGGGCCACAGGGCGGTAATCATTTAGGCGACAGGTGACAGATGACCTTTTGGGCACGGGGATGATTGTGGCTGTTTTTAGGCAGGGGGGGATGACTGCTTGGGCCAGGGAGAGGTTGAAAATCCTGGTGAGAATCAGGGTGAGCTGGTGGGCACACGCTCTGATCACCTTGCCAGGTACTCCGTCTGGTCCAGCAGCCTTCCTGGGGTTCACTGCCAGGAGCACACGCCGTACCTCATGCTCCTGGACAGTGAGTGGGGTGCAGCCTGGTGGGGGGGGGCAGGACTGGAGCAGATGGGTGGTCCTGAGGTGTCTCAAAGCGAGCAAAGAAACAGTTAAGGTCCTCTGCTAGTGACACACTCAGGTCTCCTGCAGTCACATCACAGCCTCTGAAGTTTGTGATGTTCTGAATGCCCTGCCACACCTCCCGTGTGTTATTGCTGGACAGATGGGACTCTATTCTCCTCCTGTAGTCCGTCTTGGCTTTTTTAATTCCTCTTTTCAGGTCAGCTCGAGCAGCACTGTACAGAGCTCTGTCGCCTGACCTGAAGGCAGCATCACGGGTTTTGAGGAGTGAACGGACCTGGCTGTTCATCCAGGGTTTCTGGTTAGGGAAAACCCGGATGTTTTTGCTGACAGTCACATTTCCGATACAGAACTTAATGTAGTCCAGTACCGTCCCTGTGAATGTTTCTAGGTCCTCGTGTTCGAATAAGTCCCAGTCTGTGTATGCAAAGCAGTCCTGTAGGTCGGAGAGTGCGTTTTCAGGCCAGGTTGTAATGGTTTTTACAGTAGGCCTGGCTCTCCGTCTGAGGGGGGTGTATGCTGGGGTGAGCAGCAGGGAAAGATGGTCGGACTGGCCGAGGTGGGGGAGGGGTTTGGCTCTGTAAGCGTGACACTCAGGTTGGTTTGAGGTGAACACAAAGAACAACTTGCCTGCTGCAGCCAACATTGATGCCTAGCAGAAGAACTGTTACTTCTTTGCCCGCTTCAAGTCACCCAGACCTGTTACTCCAGAGGTGACCCACCAAACCACCAGTGATCCCACTCTCACCCTGCAGGAACACCGGGTGTGGTCCACACTGAAGGCAGTAAGTCTGCAGAAAGCTGCCAGATTGGACGGAGTTCTGGGCACAGTGCTTTGTGCATGTGCAGATGAGCTGACAGGGTTCCTGGGATCTTAAACACCTCCCTGTCACTGGCTCAGGTTTCATCTTGTCTAAAGGTAGCCACCATCATCCTGGTGCCAAAAGAAAGAGGTCATCTCAAGCCTCAATAACTACAGACCTGTGGCACTGAGGTCTGTGTTTGAAGTGCTTTGAAAGACTCGCCCACCAAAGCCTGCTTACTGGAGTCCCATGACAAACACAAGTTTGTCTACAGACTAAACTGTTCCACAGAAGACACCATTTTCACCACACTCCACACCACCCTATCCCACCTAGAGCTCCAAGGCACTTATGTTTGGATTCTGTTCACTGACTATAGCTTGATGGTTAATACCAACATCCCCGACATCCTGACTGAGAAGCTGGGTACCCTAAACCCCCAAATCTACTCCTGGATCAAAGACTTTCGGACTAACCGCCCAGAGGTTGTGATCAGACACCCCCCCCCCCCCACCACCACCACCACACACACACACACACACACACACACACACTCAGTAGGAAATTGCTTTTGTCTTTTTTACAGGGCCACCATCGAGTCAGTGTTGACACACAGCATTACAGTGCGGTTTGCTGCCTGCTCAACAGTAAACAGGAAAGCTCTGCCCACCCTGGTCGACATCGCTAGCTCCTGCTGGCTTTGCCTGAACAAAAACGTTTATAGACACAGACTCTGCTCAATACTTCAACCTTCTACCATCAGGACCATCAAATGGTTCAGGTCGCGGAAATGCAGAACCAACAGACTAAAAAACAGTTTTTATCCATCATATAAACACACATTTGTATTATATATCCTTGTGCGTATTTATTTTTATTTATTGTATATAGCTTTCTTCCTGTAAAGCACTGATGACAGCACCCAGCAGCTGTCATGATTTCAATCAAGCACCTGTGCTTGATGACAACAAAATCTTCAGATTCTGATTCTAAAAAGCAACTCTTACCGTGATCATTACGTACACTATACTGATTATATACCTCTACTTCTAAATCTCACAGTAAAGTCATGTGTCCTCTGTGAATGATTTGAGCTTTTCACTGCCTGCTGTGTTTCCTGGACTCCTGAGCAAAGATAAAGAGTCAGTTCAGACCTGCAGTTGGTCCTCATGGTGTTTGAACTTGAATTCAGCCTGATTAGTTTTTCATGTCTTCTCCTCCATCATCAGTTATCAGGAGAGCAGACAGTCAAAGGTCAATAATTCAAACAAACACACAGATTCTACTTACAGAGCAGACACAGCACAGATGTTTCCTTCATCGTCCTTCTCACTCATTTGAGCTTTTTTTCATTTCTCTCACTGACACCAAGTAAAGCCCCGCCCTCTTCCTCTGAGCACCAGCTTTACTATTGGTGCAGAGTTTTTTTTTTTTTTTTTTATGTACACATGCTCCATTTCCATGTAGTGGACGTCCCCCTCAGTGAGAGAGGCAGATATGAGCTGAAACACGGGAATCAAACCAGGGACGCTGCTGTTATGGAGCTGAACTGGAACCATTCACACACTGAGGCCCTCTGAACACATTTTAATGACAGCTGTGCAGAGACACACTGATGACTGACTGGAACACTATGATTCACATTTTAGATTAACACCATCCTCCCACAGGCTTTAGATATGGACACTAGAGGGAGCTGCTGGACTGGAAACCCATCCATGCCTGTGTACCAGGATATCAAATTTATACTCACTATGGGATCAAGCCAAAGTAAAGAGAGACCAGAAAAATATTATTTTATTTACAAGCAGTTGGACAACAGTGATAAAGTAAGATATATATATATATATATATATATATATATATATATATATATATATATATATATATATAAATCCACCTGGATTGACTACAAGAAAGCCTATGACTCGATGCCGCTCACATGGATCCTGGAATGCGTAGAACAACTCAATGGGTACGTGGAAAACAACACTAGAGGCCAACTCCAAGCCCATCGCACAAGTCATCACCAAGTGTGGGATTTACCAAGGAGATGCTCTGTCCTCACTGCTGTTCTGCATAGGCTTGAATCCCCTCAGCCAGATCATCAACAAGACTGGCTACGGATACCGACTACGGAATGGAGCAAATATCAGCCACCTCCTGTACATGGATGACATCAAGCTATATGCTAAGAGTGAACGAGATATCGATTCACAGATCCACACCACCAGGATCTACGGCAATGATAGACTGTCATTCAGACTACAGAACTGTCGTCAGATGGTAATTAAGAGAGGAAAAGTAGTCAGAACTGAGGGGATTACACTGCCAGAAGGCAACATTGGAGACGAATCCAAATCTAGCACCCTGACGCTAAGCGGAAGGAAGGTGGCCGAGGACTAGTGAGTGTCAGAACCACTGTCCTAGATGAAACAACGAAGATCCATGAATACATCAGGAAGATGGCCACAAAAGATCTGGTTCTTAGTGAGTACCTCAGGCAGCAGAAACCCGAGAAAGAAGAGGAGGAGGATGAACAGGAACCATCATCGAAGGACACGCCTCTGCATGGCATGTACCACCAGCAGATTGATACAACCGATACTTTAAAAGTATCAGTACTTTCAATACTTCAGTCATTTGACATAATTTATCTTAACAAGAACACATTAGAAAGTAACTAAATCATTGAGATCTTGCCTAAATGAAACGGGGTTGATGGGAACTACTTTTTCTTCTGCTTGGTAAGTGTGTAATGCATAAGGACATAATGCCCAAGCGCAGCATGCTGCTGCTGCTGCTCACTCACTCACTCACTCACTCAAACATAGACACAATGACAAGACATAAAAGCAGTCACGCATGGAGCTATTTCATCTCCACAAAGAGCCAAGACATGATCTTTGATGTTTGTGGGAAAACAGTCATAAGTTGTGACAACACAAACCTTGTTTGTAAATACACCTCAGAATACACCACAATACTGAATACATGGCATACATGATGACATGGACCAAGGAGGAGAGCCAAATGTCAGGTGCTGACGTCTCTGGCAGGGTTCTTTGGTGTTCCAGTCAGGCACTATCTAGGTATAGAAATGTTGAGCTTTAAGGAGTGATGAGCACGGTCGCTGTTTGAGTTGGATAGATGAATTAAAATGGTATAAGTAATGAAATAAACACATGCTTCAACACATAGCTGCAGGTTGGAGTAATATTTCTATCATGCTTACATGATATAATCTCATAGAGGTAAAAAAAAGCCTAGATTTATTCAAGTAAACTTTCCTAAGATAAGTGTAAGATAACTGAAAGTGGTTTACATTGGTGTCATTAAAATATTGGTATCACCAATACCAGCTTGAATTTTACTCAGTTTTGGCTGGAAAGGAAATCTGTGGTATTGAACATAACTAGAGCCCAACCGAGGTCTAGCTGTTTTTCTGGGGGTTTTTTTGAACAATGCCACCCAGACTACTATTACTGTAGGTGGCAGTTCTTGCGAGGCTAGTGACAGAATTCAGTTTGGAGCAGCACAGGAACACTTTTTAAAAATTATTATATTAAAATACGGGAAAAATAATAATGCGGGAGGATGGCAGGACAGAGGGATAAAATACGAGAGTTTCCCAGCCAAAACAGATTTGACAGGTATGAAAAATTACTCCATAGAGGAGAAAAATACTTGATTTTGAAATTTTTAACTGCCGTGCTTTTATTTTGAAGGCATCATGTCTCTGTGTTCCCCCCGCCTCCCTCTGAGTGGCTCTGAGTGTTTGGGAGGCGGAGACAGCAGCAGGAGTCAGAAACTCTTTGAATGAGGTAAAACGGTCTGTCGGGAATGTTACCATGAATACGGCTTGTTTATGAAGTCTTGTTGTCAGTTTACTTTCATATATAGGAAAAACTCGACTTAATGGACACAAAGTCAATTGGTCAGCACTTTGTGGCTGCAAATTGTTATGGCAGTGACTGGGTCAGTACAGATTTGATGTAGTACCCTCTTGTGGACAAGGGGGCTAACTGTTGGAAGATTGAATAAAGAGAAGTCACCACGTTCAGTGGCAGATCTAGGATTTTTCTGAGTAAGGGGCATCAAGGGGCCACAGTATTCATAGAGGTGCCAAGTATTTGTGGTAGATGTGGTGATATATGGACCAATAAAAATTAAAGCCGTTACATTAAAGTTATGGTAAATCTTATCACCATGAGGTGTAAGAAGTCAGTGAACTTATGTGCCATTTCACTAAATAACAATATCAGACATTTCATACATTACAGCAGAGGTTGTCAACCTGTCGATCGTGATCGACCAGTAGATCTTTGAGACTTTACCAGTAGATCCCGAAAATAACAGGAAAATTAAATACACCATCTGCATACCACTTGTGTGCCCTCTCCTCCCGTAGCCATAGTGACCAATGAAAACATTGTGCCGTTTTTTAAACGCTCTTTTACGCTAATCACTCACTCAATCACAAGACGCAGCCTTGCAAAGTAGCAGGCAGCCAAATGGCGGAGGCCCTGTGGAAGAAGTCAAAACATACTGTTTTCATCCAGAATGGGAGGACGAATTTTTTTTTAATGTTACTTAAAGACAAGTGTATATGTATGTTATGTCACCAAACACAAGCACTGAGTAAATAAGGAAATCTGGAGCGGCACCACAACACAAACCACCCAAAATTCAAGGAACTCTTCCCACCAAAGACTGCTATCCGTGCTAGGAATGTTTTGGAGCTGAAATCGGAGTTGAAAGCCCAGCAGTCACTCTTCATTATACCGACTGCACGACATAAAGCTGCAACAGAAGCATTGCTTCGTGTAAGTAATTTTTTGGCTAAAAACAAAAAGCCATTTACCGATGGGGAATTATTTAAGGAGGCAATGACTATTACAGCAAACACAATATTTAACGACTTCAAAAACAACGATGAAATCAAAGCTGCAATCAAGAGGATTTTACATCAAAGGACTTTCTCACTCTTTTGCACTTGAAATACAGAACAAGAGGTGAGGATATTTTCAATGAGTTTAAAAAATATGTATGTGAAAATGACATTCCCATCCATAAACTGGTAGCAATCACTACTGATGCGGGGTGTGCGCTTGGGGTTTATAGCGCTGTGCCGCAATGATCCCAATTTCCCAGACTTCATGAGCTACCACTGTATGATTCATCAACGGGCCTTGATTGGGAAAGCCTTGGGCTTTTCTCATGTCATGACACTGGTAGTCAAACTGATCAACTCTATTAGAGCAAAAACTCTGCAACACCGCTTATTCAAGTCGTTCTCTCAAACAATCAAAGATCAGGCTGCTTTCCATCCTGAGGAGTACTGCTCACATCTGGACAAAGTGACAGCAGAGTTTGGTTCGTGTTTTGGTGAGTTAAATGTCATGGAGGACATTGCTGCATTTGTCTCAAACCCTTTCAGCACATTGATGTAGAGCAGACAGCAGCAAAATTTCATCATGCATTTGCATTACAAACTGGTGTGGACATGGAGATAATTGATTTGCAAAATGACATAGAACTGAAAGCCAGATCAAAGGACAATGACTTTTAAGATAAGATAAGATAAAACTTTAATGATCCCACAACGGGGAAATTTGTGCATTACAGCAGCTCAGTACAGAGAAAAAATGAAAAGAATGAGTAAGAACAAATAACTAATCTAAAACTAAAATAGAATAGAATAAAATAAAATAAAATAGCAAAAAACTATACACATATACATAAGCACTATATACATAAATATATATATCAGTGTCAATACCCACATTTACATATACATACATATACACACATCAAAACACTATATACAGATATCAAAATATTATATACATTTTTAGCCAGTAAGGTACTTGTAAGCAGGGAGAAGTTCCCTCTTCTCACTACATGTGCAGTGAAATTGAGTGCCTACTTTGGCTCCACTTATCTCTGTGAGATGGCATTTTCACAGATGAAAATAATTAAGTCAAAGTATAGGAGCTCCCTCACTGACAGACACCTCACAGACTGCATCAGGCTGGCTGTCTGCACCTATGAGCCAAACTACAAAAAACTTACAGAAAGTGTTCATTCCCAACCATCACATAGACTTGATTGAGCTTTTCTGGAGAAGCTTTTCCTTCTGGCTCTGTAAAAAAGTGATACTGCATAATATTGTTCAGAATTGTTCACATTCAATTTATTTGATTAGAAAAGTTGTTGCCAGGCATCCTGCTATTTCACATGTTAAAAGGAAATGTAGCAACTTTAGTAAAGTTCAACCAGGAAAATTATATAAATGGCAGTATGTGTTATCTGTTCATTACAAAAATGTGTTAATTTACCCCTTCTGTTAAAAAAGAATGAACAGTAAATGTAGTAATTTCCATGAAGCAGGTTTGGTCATGGTAATGGTACTACATCTGTACTATTAGAAATATACTGTTTGTTTTTGTTTTTGTTTTTTTGTCCACTATGAACAACAAATTCACTACATAAATAAAAGCCTAGAGTTGGAAAGTATTTGGGTTATTTTTTTATGTTCAGTGCTTCAACAGGTAGATCTTGCCTTGTTCAGGGTCAAGTTCAAGGATCTTAAGCTCAAAAAAGTTGAAGACCACTGCATTACAGCATTAACTGTTGTTGCTCTCCCTAAATGATTCCTGACCTGATGCAAAGGGACTGGAGGTGTCCTGCTCCTGACCAGCCTCTGGTCTGCTGTGTCCTGCTGCTCTCTCCCTCCTCTCACCCTGCTCATCTTCAGCTGGCAAACTGCTGAATTCCCTCCTGAGACTGACCCTTTCTTTTCATATTCTTCTCTGTCACTGCCAAACATTATAGTTAATGTTAACACACAAATGCAAATTACAAAGAAGTACATGAATTAGTGAAATGCTAACATTCATGTCCAAACACAAGTAGGGCCTCAGTTAACATTACTCTGAACTAACTTTGCCTCTTAAATTAATGTTTGTCAGACTTACACTGTGTGACAGCTGTGAGTAAGAAGGTTTTTATGACTTATCATTACCAACAAACTCCTCAAAATGTAGACTGGCATCAGTTGTTTGTCAAAAAACTTTCTTCTTCTGTAGGTTTTATTCACCCTGAGCATTCCTATTTGGCTCATTAGCGCTACTGGTGTTTCGGCATGGAATTGCATCCACCTATAATTTGATCCTCGCTCTCGGACAAAGGATAGATGAGTGACAGGACAGGGGCACTTCAGGGGGCCAATCAGATTTCAGATGGGACCAATGCACCTGTGGCCCCGCCCCTAGAACCGACAATGACCACGTTTTTTTTTTTTTTTTTTTAAAGCCTGTCATGTCTGGCTATTTTCGCAATCGGAATGATGATCCGAATGCAATGATGTACCAAACATATTGATTTTACAAGAACAGCTCTATAAGCTATTCTTGTTAATGTTTGTATTTTTATTTTTTATTTAGTTATTCATGCCAGGCCTGACAGGCAATAAGGAAAGGGATAGAGAAAAGGGGGGGGGAGCAAACAAAAACAAGCAACAAAAACAAACAAACAAAGAAAAAAAACAGGGGGGGGGGGGGGGGGGGAGAGACAAAGGGGAGAAAGGAAAGAAAAATACTCAGAGATATACATACATACACACATTCACACATTCACGTCTATACAAATGCATATACACATACACACAATCTTGCTGTTTGCAGTAATGTGTGTATGCGCCTCTGTCATGGAATGTACTCAATAAGGGTAAGAAACTGCAACCATGCCCCCCGTGATCCAGAGGCAAATAGTAAAGGACCCACTGGACCCAGGCCATCCACAGCCCACTAGGAGCTCAGAAGACCTGAAGCCACACATCCTGATGGCAACTGAGTGCACACCCCAGAGGAGGAAGGAGGGAGACCCTAGACGGACCCCCCACGGCCAAAGGGCAAGAGTCCAGAGAGCCAGAGGCAATGAGCAGCCCACCCCCCTGCAGGCCGGCACCCCCAGCACGAGCCGAGCATGTGGGCCCCAAGGCCCCAAGTGCCGAGAACCGCCCGACACCGGGCAGAGCCCCCCCCCCCCCACGCCAAGGAGGCCCAAGCACCCCCAGGCCACAGCTGCCAAGGGGGCGGGTCAGAAACCACGCCAAGACATCCGGCCACATACCCCCGGGCATACACACGTAGACACGGGCACCCACACCCCAGGGGTGGCAGTGACGATCAGTGGGGAGCAGCGTGGAGTGGTAGGGAGGGGTAACTCCCGGGCCTCCACAGCCGTGTCCCACAGGTGCCAAGGCTCAGCAAGCCACAGACCCAGGCCCAGCTGACAATGACCACATTTAACAGTGCTGTCCGAGTCCGTTCTGAATAAGTGCAGAAAATACCTTTCCCACCTAGCAGAGAAAACACAGCCATTGAGAGAATTTTTTTTCTTTTTTCTTCCTGTTCTCAGAAGAGACGGACATGTTTTCTCTTCTCCCCAACCTCCCTATCTACCCCTGCTTTTGCTGTTTTGCTGCTTAGAGCGTCTCTTCATACATCCCAGAAATAATTAAATTATGGATCTGGTCACCTAGTCTCTCAGCACTATTGATGATCAGATTCTCATCATGAGGAGATTGGGAGAAGGGGAACCCTCTTTCCTCTGGTCCGACTACATACCTGGCTGGTTATGTTATGGATTCCTGTGGGGATGGAAGATAACGTTCCTGGCTGCACTGTGTGGACGTGGCTTTTATATTTATACCAGGATTTTTCCCAAATTGGACCTGGGGATACCTGGTTTCCGGGCAGCTGTTCAGGCCCTAGTAAGGCTGCCTATGAGGGATGCAGAAACAGGACGAACTCAATCAGACTCAGTAGAGCTGAATCAAAGTGGATTACATCTGGAGGAGTGTTGGAGTCTCTGTTTCTGCGTGGCGGAGTAGAACCAAAAATTCAGCTTATTACCACAAAACTGTAAGTCTGTCAGTAAATAGTTATGACGGCCTGAACCTAAACAATTGCAGTATTTGGAATTTGTCTCCCAGACGGCCTTGGATGCTGTCTGTCTAAATCATCTCCTGGAGATGTTTGTACACACATGCTCTTCACCCCCGCCCTGTGTTGTGACCTGTATGAACTGGTATCCTGGCAACCAAGGCTGACTGTACCATCTCATCATGAACTGCTGGTCTGGAAGCTGTGTGACCATCACAGTATCCTGCTCGTCTCCACTGGCAGCCCCTCCCCTACCCACCCTAGTGCTCTCCAGGCTTTAAATGTGCTGCTGCTTTCATAATGATGTGTACATAATAATGAACACAGTACGAGATGATGTTTTTGAACCTAACTATCCCAGTGTATCTCTTTCTGTTTTCCTGCTAAAGGTAGCACTGGCAAAACAGCTGCATGACCTCAGACACCTGTCCCCCCTGTTTGTTTGTGTTTGTCTCTATGTTTGTATTTCTTGGATGGGTGTTCTGTTAACTGAAAATTTCCCCATTGTGGGACTAAAAAAGGTATTCATTCAATTACTCAGCACTAAGAACATATGGTGCTGGAATGAGGCTCAACAAACAGCGTTTGACAGTATTAAATCAGAACTGAGCAAACCACAAAGTTTGGCACTCTCCAATCCTAAAGCTCAAACTACAGTGTCGGCTGATGCTGGATTTATGCACTGGGAGCAGTGCTGTTTCAGAAACAGGACACAACCAAGCCGGTGGCATTTGCCTCAAGAGCACTAACCAACACAGAGCAAAGATATTCCCAAATAGAAAAGGAGGCATTTAGCCATAACCTGATCACATGAATGATCATGTTTTTAGATTTTCTTATTGGTATTGAGTTTAATGTTGAGACAAATCAAAAGCCATTGGTACCACTCTTGGGCTCAGAACCTGGATGAACTGCTGCCACGAGTGCAGAGACTGAGAATGGGATTAATGAGATACTTTCACGTGTCCCGGAGAAAACCATAGCAACTGCAGAGCGATGAAATAGACTTGTATGCACATCAGGTGCATTTTATGTCTCCTGGCAACGGAGGAGAGATTTCTACAGATAAGAGAGCAGCAAGACAAAGATGAAATGCTAAAACAAGTCAAACACTACTGTAAACATGGCTGGGTGGAAAAACACAAAATTCCAGGTCCATGCTTCCCATACATCAGCATGCAGGGGACCTGACAGAGGTAAACGGACTTCTGCTAAAAGGTATGCACATTGTAATTCCAAAGACACTTCAAAACGAGATCCTGACACGGTTGCATACAGGTCACCAGGGCATCAAAGTAGTCAGTATGGTGGCCAGGACTGAGTTCTCAACTACAACAGCTGGTGGCTGGTAGACATGTAAAGGTGAGACAGCAACGCAGAGAAGCACTCATGCCAACTGAGTTTCTGCATGGTGTACTAAATTATTTTTGTGCTACTGAAATATTTAGCTGGCTAGTATCAGTGCAGCCACCTGATAAAGTAAGCTACAGCCCTGGAATGACATGGTCATTGTGCTTGACAAAAGACTCAAGACATTTTGTTTGATGGTTTTCCCACATCTTATGATTATAAAACATATACATATGTAAATTATACATGCAGTAACATAGGTGTACACAACAATATTTTTCCAAGAAATATTTGAAAAAGAAGAAAATAAAAGCTCAAATAGCATTTTTTGTGCTTTGCTCAGAGTATTTATGGATCTGTTAGGTTTCTGATATGTGTCCCGCCCAATAGTAAACTCATTACTACGACCTTGGACTCAATTAAGACAGGCATACAGTACTGTTTTTGTAAAACTTTATTATCAAACTCACATAAATAAATAAAAAATGTGAACAAAGCATCACAGATCAAAGGAAACACCTGAGTCTGCATCTACAGAGGTTAGCTCCAGCTTCACCATCCATCAGAACGTTCACTTATAGCTGCCAAAGCGACTTGAGGCGACTGTTGTGATTTGGTACTATATAAATAACATTGGATTGAATTTCAGATTAGTGATGATCTATAATCCAGGTGGTTTTCAGTCAGTGTGTGTAACTATTCAAACCTCACAGATCAAGTCTGATCTCACACACAGCTGATTGTGAAGATGAACACACTGATGCTGATGCTGTAACAGAGGACACTAAACCAGGAACACTGAGGGGAAACAAACACTAAACAAAGTTATTTGCTGACCTCTGTGGACGATAAGCTTGAGACGAGTTCACTCAGAAACGGAACATCTTGCGTAGAAAAACACTGAAATAGTTTTATCTTCTTTTAAGAGTTGATAGCTTTTGTTTGTTCCACATAGGAGCGTGACAGAAATGTAACCTCACACAGACCTGGAGGCTCAAACAGCATCAACTCAAAACTGACATTTTCCTCCCGAGCTGCTTCAGAGCAAACACATGAACAAATGATGCTGCAGAAAGTTTAACACATGTAATCAGAATACTACTACTGATACTGCGAGCACTACTAATGATAGTATGTACAGATGTGTTAATCTGTACATACTAATGATAGTATGTACAGATTAACACATCATGAGGGAAAAATGCTCAGAGTTGGAAGAAAATACATCAATATTAAAAAAAATGGTGACAGAAAAGCTGCAGGCTTTAACTTTTTCAAATGTATTCTAACAGGCAGCATCTTCTCTGATCTCAGCCTGTTGATTAAATATCATTTCTATCTTTACAGGATCACTTAAATTTCATTTTTATTTTGGGGTCACATTTGCATTTCTTGGGACTATCTCAAGGACGCTGGAAAATATCGATTTTTTTAAGATGTATTTTATCATTGGAGTAAAACTAAAAATAGATCAGCTGCTCGATGTCCTCCACATGTTTTCTTTGTCTTATGTTATCTGTCTTGGGTTCTCTGCATCTTGGGTTAATGTTCTACCCCTCAGTTATTTCAGCCTGATCTTCTCCTTTTTGTTTAACCACCATTCCTCCTGTTAAATCTCTGAAAAATATTTTTTCTGTTTTTCTCCTCAGATGTTACTGTTTTAGTTTCTTCAGTCAGACTTTCTCGTGCTTTTTAATGATGAAAGCTTCTCATCACGTGGAAACACTGAGCCATTTCCAACAGCCTGCAGTTCAACAGGAGGCTGAAATGAATCCTGACCCTGTTGGTTAGATTTCTGTAGATCAAAAAACAACAGCAGCAGAAACAAGAAGCACAGCAGGAACTGACAGACCAACTATCAGTCCAACAGACCCATCCTTCTTCCCTTCATCCTCCTTCCTTCCATCCTCCTTCCCTCCATCCTCCTTCCCTCCATCCTTCTTTCTCATCCTCTGTGGTTCCTCCTCCTGGACCTGCAGGTAGAAAACAGGTGTGAGGTGTCAGCTGTCAGGTAGGTGATGAGTGAAGAACAGAACAGAATCCATTTCCTCTTCAAACTGCTGTCAGACATTATCTACTGCACTCTGATCACATCACTCAGACCAGCTGCTTTCTACAAAGTCTCATCAACAACATCTTTAGAACAAACATCAACAACCAGGAAGCAGCCTTCACCTCTGATCACAGACACACTGAACTCTGCTCACTCACCTGGAGGAGGAGCAACTCTCAGGTAGATGATGCTGATGGGGTCGGTCTTCAGATTAGCTCTCTTCTTCCGGTTTGATCCTCTCTGTATGACACGACACTCGTATGTTCCAGCATCAGCAGTCGTCACATTCTTCAGAATCAGAGACACGTCTCCATCCTTCATCTGTCTGTCCTGCAGATCCACCCGATTAACAAAGTATGGATGCTGGTTTTCTGGATCGAAGCGCCGACCCCGATATAGCAGGACATATTCTTTCCCAAGGTCAGCTCTGCTCCACTCTACACCTAAGATGTTGTTGTTTGGAGCTCGGCCTGGCAGAATGACGTTCTGTCCAGACTCAGCTGTGATGTTTTTTTGTTCTGAAAAAGGAAACCACACAAAGAGGTTAAAGGTCAAAGTACAACTGTTCACTTTTACAGCAGCCAATCAGAGCGACACCTGAGCTGCAGAGTATAAATGAAGCATCAAAGCAACAAATTTGTGCAGAGGATCTTTTTATAATCTAATTATTCAAGTTACTCAAGGAATAGTTTCATTACTAAATTATTCTGTGTGTGTGTGTGTACGCACATTCCTGTGTGTTTGTCTATTACTCAGGAAAGAACAAAAGAGCCTGATAATGAAAACAAATTTACTCTTTGATCATTCGGCCTGTCTTCATCTCTCTTCAGTAAATACACTTTAGTTGTGCCTAAACTTCTCCTGGATTACAATGAATGTAATTATTGTTTTCACTTGGAGACGATAAAGGGTGTTTGACTGAATGATGATCTATTATCAACACTGGTTAAAAAACTTGCACTTCTCTGGCTAAACAATGAATTGGATATTGTTTTGAGTCATCATGATATTCAATTCTTCAATTCAATTTATTTATATAGCGCCAAATCACAACAAACAGTCGCCTTAATGTGCTTCATATTGTGGGTAAAGACCCTACAATAATACAGAGAAAACCCAACAGTCAAAACGACCCCCTATGAGCAGCACTTGGTTACAGTGGGAAGGAAAAACTCCCTTTAACAGGAAGAAACCTCCATCAGAACCAGGCTCAGGGAGGGGGGGTCATCTGCTGTGACTGGAACCAAGTACACATGACACAACCAGCAGAAGGGCGTGACTCTGCCACCTCGATGTACAGGTTTCTACTTCTTTATTTGTTTTATACTACTTTATTTCACTGCATGGTGTGTATTACACGAGAAAATCGATTTTCACGGCTGTGAATTAGGTTGGGCTCTAAGGCTGAACTTGCTGATTTGTAGCAGTTTAAACACAAAGTGGTACTTGTCGTCCTTGCTCTAATCGCTGTCTGTGTTTCCCTCTGTGCTGCACACAGATGCTGCAGTAGTTTGGTTTGTGTAGCGGTTTTGTTATTAACTTGTGAATTTCACATAAACACCTCTTTTCTGTTTATTTGGGGTTATAATCTCCTGCCTGTGTGTGTGGAGTATATGTGTGTGTGGATGTGCGCTGTGTGATGATGTAGGTATGTGTGTGTGTTCAGGTCACAGTGGTTCCTGACATGGCTGGAGGTAGGCTGCTGTCACGTCGCTCTCTGTTGATAAAAGCTTGTTAAAGCAGTTAATTGTAATTATTATATGACCACACTGGTGTATCCTGTTCTATTTGTTTCTGACTCGTCCTGTGTGAGTTTTGCAGAGGTTTGTGTTAGCTAGTTTTTAATGAGTTTCATCTCAAGGTTATAAAGCTAATGCTAGCATGCTAAGTTAGCTTGGTCGCAAGGAGAGAGCAAAAGAAAGAAATATCTACTGTACTTTAAAGGAGACATATACAAAATCCACTCTTTTTAGCCCTTAAATACATTTTGTTGTGTACTTTGAGTGTGTAGCAGTGCAGGAAATTTAAATGTATTCTGTCCTGGTACTGTGTGGATATTTTTATATTCGTTTTGAGTCATATTTTTCATTCTGTTCAGTTTTCTCTATTCCCTGTTACGTTTTCTTTCCTCTTACGTCACAGTATTTGCTGTGGAACTGCTAAACAAGGACGTGTACTTCCAGCTAACCCGTCTTGTGAATCTGCCATTTTTTTTTCCTCGCAGTGATTTTGTAGTCCAGTTCAGTTATGCCAGTTGCAAGTAGACAAATCAAAATGTTTGGTTGTTGGGTGTATTAACCCACATGATTGATTATAGGGGGAGGGGTCTGTGGAGCTACAATAACGAGGAATTCAGACCAAAGTACTGCAGTTCTACTTATGAAAAGGAAGGATTTAAAAGCATGGTATGTGTTCTTTCCTTTAAAGGCGCACATTGTCTCTCATCAGAAGAGCCAGGCCTAACAGACACATGACACACACAGCTCATGGATTTATGTATCCCTGTATTACAGGTATGGAGATATTTAGTTGTATTAATTGATGTCTTGAAGATGTAACTTCCAGTATTTGTTTTTGTGTAGCAAATACTGTTAGATGCTTGTTAATATGATTTTAGTTCAACAGGGTTAAATATCGAACTGTATTGAACTTATACTGTTAATTCTTTTTTCATATTGTATCATGTATTAATTTATGCATTATTTTTCTAAGTTGTATTTTCAGTGATAAATTGTTTGTTAACCATGTTTAAAGGACTGGTTCATTAATTTTTATTTATTACATGTTAATCAGGGTTACTAAACAGTCACAAGGCTTTCTAACATGGCCGGAGAAGAGCCACGACACACAGCTCATGGATTTCAGTATTCCTGTCACTAAATGAACCAGAGGTCGAGTTCTGTCTCCCGTCTCATCATTTCACACCAGAACACAATGCAGATTTCAACAGGCGTAACACACACACACACCACACACACACACACACACACACACACACACACACACACACACACACACACACACACCACACACAAGTTACAATTGGCCTGTGAAATGTGTTTGTAGCACAACAGCGTGTTCTCCCACGTTTGCGCCCTTCAGCTTCCATTTCCAGACGAGGACCCGCCCACACTCATATGTAAAGGATCAGTTCACAGAGAACGGTGGAAACGCCGGCTCGTTCTTAAGCGTTTCGCTGGTTCATGGGAACTGACACCTGCACCTGCACTGGCACCTCGGCAGTGGAAACGTGGTAACTGAGGTTTGCTAAGCAATCACTGTTTCAGCTATGTTAGCTAACGAGTGAAGGACAATAGGAGCAGCTACACTGCCTTTTCTTTCCTCTCATTAATATTAGCGTTCATTCTGAACATTAAACGTCTTCCACCTTGTGTTAGCTGTTTAATCTGTAGATTTGAGCATATAAATATTTAATTACATATAACTGACAGTACACTGTTAAACTTTGACACATAGCCTTCAATTTGTGATACTTAGTAACAACTTTCTTTGTTCTGTTTTAGCAGTACTGAGCAAAAGTGTGTAGATGAGTGTTCTGAAAAGAGGCCCCTGCACCCCTCACATGAAGTCACAGGGACATGGTTGCTACGCCCCCTGCAGGTTGTGGCATCTGGGGCTGCCACAGCCAGCTCTGAGCACTGACTTGAGTTTGTGTTCTTTTTACCTCAGAAGTCTGTTATTGGAGCTGGGACTGAAGTCCCCCCCCCCCCCTCCCCTCCCCTGAGCTGACTGTGTCTCATTAGTTAAACAGGATTTTATTTAGCAGAAGAACAGGTTGGTGACCTCCCATGGATGGAGACTTCATCTCACTGTGGACCAGAAGAAATAATATTTTCCTTTTTCTGACTGCAGCTGCTGATCGAGGTTAGGTCATGAGTGACGTCACTTCCAGTTCCAAAACAGCAACAACATTATAAATGCTACACTTTTTTCCCTCCTAGTACGGCTATTTTTTTTTTTACAAGCACTGCTGATTTTTAAAAGTACTGTTGCTTTTTACAAGTACTGCTATTTTTCAAAGCACTGCTGCCATCTTGTATTGTGAAGTCTGGCTTTGTCCGACTTTCCGAGATGGCTTGTGGTCGCTGAATTTCGTACCGTACTTTTCGTTACTGGGTCACGGAGAAATCTGCTTACAGTATAACTTTTACGTTATGTTCCTGTTTATGTCAGAGGGAACCTCACCTGCAGAGACAAACACGAAGACGCCCACAAACAGCAAAGTCGAGCGGAGCGGAGCGCACGTTAACGAATCCATTTCCGTGTTTAGCATCTAAGCTAACACGGAAAGGGAGTTTCCCCAGTGTTTGCACGTGACCCCTCCCCAAGTGACATAACTGATTATTCATTTTACATGTGACAAAAATCTTTTACAGCATAGGATCAAGCGCTAAGACCCAGTCAAACAGATGTGGTTCGCTAACCGTTCGCTAACCACGGACCATGAGGGGGAAAACAAGAATTTTCTGAGCGGCTGTGAGCAGCTGCTGGTGGTTGATGGCAGTCACAGGGGTTATGGTTGCTACAGTCTCAGCTACACTGGGTGTTCAGTGACCTACAGCTAGCCACCTTCCTAGCAACAATAACCCCAAGCTAGCGAAACCTCCCTGCGTTTGCTTGGTTGCTAGCATGTTTCTGCAGTTGAACTGATGGATTTGTGTACAAACTTTACGGAGTTTCTCTTCGTGCTGTAGTCAAACTGAAAAGTGTAACAAAAACTGGAAACAGATTGCCTTCAAAATAAAACTCGCACCCTCTGAATCATGTGGGTTTAAGCGCTGAGTCACCACTTTTACTTTGAAGGTGAACAGCTTTCTTCCCCAGTTTGTGGCACATTTTAAACAGTTTTACTGCTTTCAATAAAAAAAAGTGCACCAGAGAAATATTTGGAATTACTGCTGAGAGCTTTGATTGAAAGTCACAGAGAAACTTTTCTCTTTCTCTAATTTCTCTGTTTATGAAGTGCAGATCACTGCTGGCTGTAAGGCGTTCCAGAGTAACACGTTCATGTAATCACATTATTCTGTAATACTGTGAGCACTGAGGCTTGCAGCACTGTAGCCTCCATTTCTACCTGAAGTCTCTGAGTTAGTTTTGTGTTCGTTCATAAATAAAAGAAAAATTATGTGTGTCCTCATCATGATGGACGTGTGTGTCTGTGTGACTGTAGCCTGAGGTTTTTATTAACTGTAATCACGATGCGTTTTAGGCCATGTTACAGAAAAAGCAATGTAACAAGTAGTGGACAAATATTACTTTGACTGGGGAGTAATTAAGTAACATTATTGCATTACTTTTAAGACAAATATGAGTAAAGTGTAATAGATTACCTTTATGAATAACTAACAATCCCCTCACTGTTGCAGATTAAGTCAGAGCACTGAGGGGAGGATGCTGGGAGAAGGCAAAGCTAGCTTTCAATAACCGAACTATCAAACTAAGATTTTCACAGTACTCTGTGCTAACCGTCCTCAATCATCTGATGAATGTTCCAGTGGTTTTGTGGTAGTTTAAAATTGGGTTTGCTAAGTGAAAAATTATTTTTGTTAGCTAGTTAGCAAAGACTTACGTACTTTACTTACTTTCTTTCCTTTATTACATTTAGCAGACGCCTTTGTCCAAAGCGACTTACTGAGATACTAATATAACAGCAGACAAATAAAACATTAAAAGAATTAAACATTAAAAACAATGGCACATTAAAGATGTATGTCTATACACATCAAAAGTGATTGTCTTAGTGCAGGTATTCACCAAAGAGCGCAGTTTTTAGGAGTTTTTTAAAAACAGCAAGGGACTCAGCTGCTCTGGTGGAGGTAGGCAGCTTGTTCCACCATCTGGGAACTATGGTGCAGAACAGTCTGGATTGCTTCGGGTGGATGCTGTGTAAAGCAAGGCAGCATTCGGTAGAGGAGCGCAAAGGCCGAGATGGAACATAGGCCTTTAGGAGCAGGTATAAGTAGTAGGGCGCCTGTTCTGTCAGTACCTTATAGGCAATTGTGCAGGCTTTATATTTGATGCGAGCAGCAACCGGAAGCCAATGAACTTCAGTGAGCAGTGGGGTGACATGTGCCCGTTTCGGAAGATTGAAGACCAGACGTGCTGCTGCATTCTGGATCATCTGTAATGGCTTAATAGCACAGGCTGGAAGGCCCGTTAATACTGCATTACAATAATCAAGGCATGAGATGACCACAGCCTGCACCAAGAGCTGAGCAGCATGTTGCGTTAGAAACAGTCTAATTTGTCTGATGTTATATAGAGCAAAGCGACAGGATCGAGTAACAGAGGCCACTTGGTGTGTAAATGTTAACTGATCGTCAAACATGACTCCCAGATTCCTGGCAACCTTCGCCGGAGAAAGTGAGAGAGAATCGATTGTTAAGGTGAAATTGCGTTGGACCGACTGTTTTGCAGGAAACACCAGTAGTTCTGTCTTAGAGAGATTAAGTTGAAGATGATGTGACTTCATCCATGAGGATATATCTGAGAGACAATGAGATATCCGTGCTGAGATCGTAGAGTCATCCGGCGGGAATGATAAGTAGAGCTGAGTATCATCGGCAAAGCAATGGAGAACCCATGAGAGGAAATAACCAGGCCCAAGGAGGAAGTATAGATGGAAAAGCGGAGGGGTCCGAGTACTGAGCCTTGAGGCACTCCAGTGGACAGTGGACATGATGAAGACAACTGTCCTAGCCATGACACTTTGAAGGAGCGTTCGGTAAGGTAAGACCTGAACCATGATAGTGGTGTATCAGAGATACCCATATTGGAGAGTGTAGTTAGGAGTCGGTCATGATCGATTGTATCAAAGGCTGCTGATAAGTCCAGCAGAATGAGGGCTGTGGACTGACCAGCAGCTCTGGAAGTTTTTAAGGCTTCGGTCACAGACAGCAGCACCGTCTCCGTGGAGTGTCCCTTTTTAAAACCGGATTGGTTTTGGTCAAGGTAGTTATTCTGGGAGAGAAAGCCTAAGATCTGATTATACACTGCCCTTTCTATGCATTTAGAAAGGAAAGGTAGTAGCGAGACCGGTCGATAGTTGTCAACCAGGGCAGGGTCAAGAGAAGGTTTTTTGAGTAGAGGTGTCACCTGGGCCTGTTTGAAAGTAAGCGGAAATTCACCGGTGGATAGGGAAGTATTAATTACATGTGTGATGACTGGAATAATTGTAGGTGCGATGGTTTGTAGAAGGTCAGTGGGAATCGGATCCAGAGGACATGTAGTAGGTCGACTACATGTTAGAAGGGCCTGTGCTTCCTTCTCAGAGAGAGGAGTAAATGAAGTGAATGTACTGTCCTTGAATGATGAAGACGGAGAACCAGAAACAGTGGGTAGATCTGTGAACTGACTGCTGATGGCCGCCACTTTCCCAGAAAAGAAAGAGGCAAATTTATCAGCTGTAAGGCATGTAGGCAGTGGAGGAGGTGGAGGATTCAACAGTGATTTGAATGCTGTGAATAGTGTTCGAGAATCTGTCAGCGAGTTGAATTTCTCCTTGTAAAATTCAGTTTTGGCAATTGTAAGGCGTTCTGAGAAGGAAGCCAAAAGAAGCTGATAGTTAGATAAGTCAGACATGATGCCCTTTTTATGCCGGAGTTTGGAACGCAGCTTCCGGAGGGACTTGTTTTTTGAGCCATGGCTGTGGCTTGCTAGTGTGGATGATACGAGATCTCAAGGGACAGAAGCTGTCCAAACAGGAGCTCAGTGTGGAGCAGAGTGTATCTGTGGCAGTGTTCATGCTGAGAGAGGAGAATGAGTCTAATGAAGGCATAGTAGTGGCAACTAGTGATGAGTACTGATCTACAGAGAGGTTTCTGAGATTATGACGGAAAGTGACCATAGCTGGAACAGCAGTAGGTTTTCTTGAAATGCGGATACTGAACTGAAAAAAAAAGTGATCTGAGAGATGAAACGGAGTGACCTTTAGTGACTCTGTATTACAATGACGTGTGAAAATTAAGTCCAGGTTTTTACCGGCTTTATGAATTGGAGGACTGGGGACTAGCTCTTAATTAAAAGAGTGCATAAGAGATTTAAAGTCAGTAGAGCCAGGGCTGTCAAGGTGAATGTTCATGTCACCTAGAATGAGCACGGGACACTCATTCTTCAGAATGGAGGACAGTAACATGTCTAGTTCATTTATGAATTCACCTAGATTTCCGGGAGGACGATAGATGACAATAATACCAAGTTTAACTGGAGCGCTAACCAATACGGCATGGTATTCAAATGAGGTATATGTAGTTGATGATAGTAAAGTAGTGTATTGTAAGCCATTAGCAATTAGCAAGCCTGTCCCCCTGCCTCGTCCGGATGGACGAGATGTGTGGCTGAAAGAATGGGTATTAGAGAGAGCTGCTGGAGTAGCAGTATTTTCAGGCTTGATCCAAGTTTCAGTCAGAGCCAGTATTTGTAGAGATAGATTGTTGGCATGGGCTGAGATAAAGTCCGCCTTGTTCATGGCTGATTGACAATTCCAAAGCCCCACAGAAAGGGTAGATTTTGATGCCTGTAGATTGATCTGCGCTTTCTGACCGACCCGGCGATAACGGGAATGCAGTGATAGCACATACTTGGACGGCAGACGGTAGCTGAAGTGGGCTTGTTAGTAGTTGATTCGAGGCCCAGTGTTAGCTGCTGCGGGGCCTGGTGGTAGCTGGTGCGGACCCTGGTGGTAGCTGGTGCGGACCCTGGTGGTAGCTGGTGCGGACCCTGGTGGTAGCTGCTGGAGCCTGGTGGTAGCCGTTGCGGGGCTGGTGGTAGCTGCTGCGGGCTTGTTAGTAGTTGATGCGAGGCCCGGTGTTAGCTGATGCGGGGCCTGATGGTAGCTGGTGCGTGCCCTGGTGTTAGCTCAGCGGAGCCTGGTGGTAGCTGTCGCGGGGGCTGGTGGTAGCTGCCGCGGGGCCTGGTGGTAGCTGCCGCGGGGCCCGGTGATAGCTGCTACCTCGTTTAGCATCCACTTGGCCGTTTAGCAGAAATGCTTTATCTCATCTGCCTTGTGATCCCAGATCCCAGATCCTGTGATAAGAAGTAGCCTGTTACAATGTCCAAAAAGCAAGCGATAAAAAAATATGAGGTAATGAAACTATTGTGACAGTAAAGTCATTTGACCCGCCCACTTTCTAACATCCTGTTCTGTGATTACATGTGACCATTACTCTTAGATCATCCAGTCTACCCTGCAGGCCCATCGCTATGGGTGGGCCCTAGGGGGCCGTGCCCGCCCACTGATATGCTTGGGCCCGCCCACCAAGCCAGATCACTAATCGAGCTAATAATAGTGGTGCCCCCTGTTGGATTTCATAAGCCCCCCTTAAGACTGAGATCTGGTGACGGGACTGCTGACGTGTTTTGTCTGTGCTGAGATTCAGAGCTGATTGATTATTTAGAATA